>NW_028301601.1:56626515-56929545 GCF_987345545.1 Pholcus phalangioides
CTCACTAGATCACTCACTCACATACTCACTAGGTCACTCACTCACATACTCATTAGTTACTCACTCACATACTCACTCACATACTCACTAGGTTACTCACTCACATACTCACTCATTCAATTACTAGGTCACATACTCAGTAGGTCACTCACATACTCAGAAGCTCACTCACATACTCAGTAGGTCACTCACATACTCAGAAGCTCACTCACATACTCAGTAGGTCACTCACATACTCAGAAGCTCACTCACATACTCAGAACCTCACTCACATACTCACTAGGTCACTCCCTCAATCACTTAATCACTCACATACTCACTAGGTCACTCCCTCAATCACTTAATCTCTTAATCTCATACTCACTAGATCACTCACTCACATACTCACTAGGTCACTCACTCACATACTCACTAGATCACTCACTCACATACTCACTAGGTCACTCACTCACATACTCATTAGTTACTCACTCACATACTCACTCACATACTCACTAGGTTACTCACTCACATACTCACTCATTCAATTACTAGGTCACATACTCAGTAGGTCACTCACATACTCAGAAGCTCACTCACATACTCAGTAGGTCACTCACATACTCAGAAGCTCACTCACATACTCAGTAGGTCACTCACATACTCAGAACCTCACTCACATACTCAGTAGGTCACTCACATACTCAGAAGCTCACTCACATACTCAGTAGGTCACTCACATACTCAGAACCTCACTCACATACTCAGTAGGTCACTCACATACTCAGAAGCTCACTCACATACTCAGTAGGTCACTCACATACTCAGAACCTCACTCACATACTCAGAACCTCACTCACATACTCAATAGGTCACTCACTCCTCTCTCACTGACTCGCATCGAATTATTGTCGGTGAATTTTCCTAGCGGTGAATTTTCCGGCGATGAATTTTCCTAGTGGTGAATTGCTGGCGGTGAATTTTCCGGACACGTATAAACATTACTTGATGCTGATTGATCAGGTGGTCAGGCAATAGAAGACAATGCGCAAATGCAAGAAACGTCTAAAAGTCATGAATGAATTTCACCGATGCCATTAGTGTCGATGCTAGAAATGTAGAAGCTATAAACATGGGAGCAGTCATCTCGTGTTGGAAAAACTTTGGACTACAGTGTGTGACATCCATTCCCACGAAGCCAGTCGGAGAAATTATGAAAGACGTTGTCATGTTAGCGAAGCAAGTGGACGGAGAAGGGTTCAATAATGCGGACATAGAAGAAAATTGGGGAATTATTTTCAACAACAATTCAGAAATCCACAGGGATAGGACTGATCAAGCTGACTGCTCCTGAAACCAAAGCGATACTGCATGATGACCAAGATTAAAAAGTGGAAGACACGCTACTTCTGAGCAACATAATAACAGTATATTTAAATCGGAAATAGATTCTTTAAATAGACCCATTTATGCTACGTCCCTCACATGTAGAAAAATTTGTCCTTATGCCCTTATAATAGCATTATGTTTAATGCTTATGCCCTTATTAAATGCATTTATGCCTTTAAAAACTGGGGCGCGGTAGCCCAGGTCGATAAGATGCTCGCCTAAAGTACCAAAGGATGTTTAGAGGTGTCGCGAGTTCGATACCCAGTTCGTCCTTGTCAGAAAA
Source organism: Pholcus phalangioides (assembly GCF_987345545.1). Taxonomy (NCBI): domain Eukaryota; kingdom Metazoa; phylum Arthropoda; class Arachnida; order Araneae; family Pholcidae; genus Pholcus; species Pholcus phalangioides. The sequence continues at coordinate 56,628,167 of NW_028301601.1, forward strand.
CTTTCCTGACACAGGGGTACAACAAAAAACGGCGACTTGACCGCAGCAAAAATTGCTACCGCAGGGAGTCCCCCATCGAGGGGTTAGCGCACCAACCTCTCGACGAGTATGAAAAACAAGCCTGCCGTTCGGAATCGGCAATAAATTGTAGGTCCCGGTCTAATTAGCCCTCGTGTGCAGAAAATGACCGTGGTGCGACAAAAATGATCATTGACCTTTAAAAACTGTAAATATGTCATATGAAACGAAATATATGTCCTAAAAATTTTCATTCCTATATCAGATAACATTAGTTTATGCAAAATTATATGACAATGAGAAGTGTTGATGCAACGAAACTATTTTAAACCATTACGTTTTGTATGAACAAAAATTCTTCGTTTTTTTTCCTAACCACTATGAGTATCAGAGAATCAGTACAGCATTAGCTTTTTTCAATTCTACATGCAATGTACCAAACGCACACACAGAAATTTCTTAATTGTGAAACGAAAAACACGTTTTTCTTTATCGTCGTCCAGTCATCGAACACCTCGTTTATGTTTTTCGTTGCTGATGTTGTGCAGAAACTTCAGTACCGCAAAGTTTGGGAAACAATATTGTTTCTATACAGAACACTTTCTCACCATATCCAGAAAGGAATTTCTTCAATTTCCTTTGCTTCACTTTAGGCATGTTGAAAAAATTCGATTTCACAAGATAATTAATACACGAATCGATACAAAAATTATTAACAGTTACTATAAGGGCAACTTCCGAAGAATTTGAAAATATTGAGGTCCTAGGGGGCCTTTTTGGTTTATCTGGCCCTGCTCGAACTTGATCAGATGCAGTGATGGTGATCTCATCGAGCCAAAAAATTTCCCTTTTAAGTAGATTTTCCCCCTACAAATTCAGAATTAATGTGCTCTCATGTTATCTATAGGTAAAAATCATCTAGTCTAGTACGTAGCTTTAGAAAAACAAAATAATATAATACATATATAAAAAAATAAATAATAATTGTTATTTTTATTTGATAAAATCTCTCAAAATTTCATTAAAAAGTTCCCCCATAGACCAATTTTAGCCAAATTTCCCACGAGTTTACCATCGCCGATTTTCCTCACTTGGGTTGAACACCGAATCTTAATGGTCGGTTGCTCAGCAATTTATAATTGAATTTTTAGAGCATAATATGTTTTAAAAATTCAATTTCATTGTTGATTGGTTGAAAAAGAAAAAAGCTCAATTGCAGTATTTTTTTTTACCAATCAGCAACGACGTTTCATTTTTAGTCCATACAAATCCTATACAAGGAAAAAGCTCTTTGTAATGAATTGGACTTCATACAAATACAACGCCACAACAGGCAAAGTGCCCAACGAGGCGGCTGACTTAAGAACATCATGGATCCCCGGGCCATTTTTTGGAGGCCCTACCTACTACTGCTACACCCCAAATGGAACCCCTTAACGAATCGGTACATGCGGGAATGTGCGTGTACGTGTATTGCAACCTGACGTAAAGTTTGTTTCTGTGTAATGTTTGTTATGTGTAGTGCTGCCATCAGTTTTTTTTCTAACTATGAGTGAAGTGTTATGATTGAATGATTTATCGTTGTAGGACTGTTGCTCTCTGTGGCGAGACTTTTTAACAGGGAGATCGGCTCGCATTTGCGCCTCGAAGTTGGGAACCACAGAAAAACAACTTCAGCCGACCACCACTGTGGGGTTTGAACCCGGATCCTCGCATCGCGAGTCCGTCACTATAACCACTCGACCACCACAGCGGATAGAGAGCTCTCATCAGAGGCGGGATCGGAATAGCGGGGAAATAATTTACTTTTTTTTACAGAAAATTAATGAAATATGGAAAATATGCCTTAAAATTCTGGAAATATGCTTTTTCACGTAAAAATAACGAAATATGCGAAATCTATATATATAAAATTGATTGTCTGTCTGTGTGTGTATGTTCTCTATACAAATCTACAATTTTAGATCAATCGTCGCCAAATTTTGTATATATACCAAATGGGACCCGACTTGAACGATAGGCTACTTTAAAATTTCGTCAGAGCAGGGCAAATGCCCCAAACGGGCGAAAACACTGTCGGGCAACAATGGGTTTTGGGCCTTAACAATCACTTTCCGAACGTTTTTCTTTGGTTACCGTGGTTCCCTAGCAATGCGTTTCAGACGTGTGTATGCCTTTACAACGGTTTGTCACTTCTTTAATTCTGTTAGTATATGCATATGTATAATAGTTTATGCCTTTATAATGGTTTGATACATTTTCAATCCTGCCAGTAACGGGGCTTTTTGAATAGACGTCATAATCATCATCAGCATCGCTTTGAGGGTCAAGAAAAGAAGGGTGATCCTCATAGAAATTAGTGTTAAAATTGCCGATTTTACTGTAGAAATGCTGAAATTTTGTGGAGTTTTCCGTCACATCAATAATTTTAAAAATTGTATTGAATTCTAGATTTCTGAAATATTGAGTTCGCTTAGAAGCCCAGGAGATTAAATATGAAGTAATTAGCCGGACCTACTTTTGAGTTGGGTATTCATGTAATAGCATTGATTTCAACTTTTTATTTACATCTTCTCAAGCATGAAAATTAATGTCCCCGTATTGTCTTCTGATATTCAATTGCATAAATTCATAGTTTAGGATGTTTTAAAATTAATTATGGGTAATAATTATAGTACATTGAAGTATAAGTATATTGAAGAAATTCCACAGCTTCAATTAATTTTTGAAAGCTGAAGCATTTTTGAAAGCTGAAACAGGCAGATGGATAACTTAAAGTTCAGGGACGGGTGGGGGGATCGAAATAGCGTTCCGTAAAAAAAGGGAAAAAAATATATATTCGTTTCTATGTTTCTTTAAATCTAGATTTGTTTATTTCATGAAGTCGCCATATTGGTTAACTTAGACACGGTTTGCATGTCCCTCAAAGAAAGAGGGAGATATCACGTGATCCAAACAGCCTCATTGAAGAAAACCCGGGCAGCGCCGGGTATTATAGCTAGTAATAATAATAAAAATAAATAAAAATATGCAGACATAGGAATCCAAGCCCTAATGATCAGCTATCATTATTGGCAAATCTACTCTATAATATAAAATCACAAACTCGAAAAGGGTCTGTTTCTACGCAACCGAAATTAGTGACGATTTTATGTTACGGAAATGGGTGACGTTTTTGTGTTACGGAAGTCGGTTACGATTTTGGGTCAAATATTCATTTAACTGTAGCACATATCAGGACCCATTTGACCCATCAGGACCATGTTATGTGCATGTACCGAGAGGCTCCTACATCCTACCGCAGAGCCCTTAGGCTGGAATTTAGATTTCGAGCCCCCAAACCAGCTTTTCAGGGGCCCCTCTGTGATTAATTTATAGTGTGAAAAATCAAAAAGTGATAAGAATCGTTGTGGCCCCTGTCAGCCCTGCCCTTGGGAGGGGGGGGTCCATGCCGAGAGGTATGTATATGTATAATATGCACACAACAGCAGTGCTCCCAACACAGGGTCGGGGGTACCCGGGGGGATTTCACGTATAAGTAAAAAGTTTTCATTTCCAGGGGCCCTTGATGGATCTCAATGTTTTCTTGCTGCTTTAACGTTGAAAAATTTGCGATAGCGGAAGCAAAAGATATATCCAGTCTGGGGCCCCACCAAGAGTATGCGAATTGGTGTCCCGGGTAATTGGTTGGGGGGCCCTGGATTTTATTCGTTGGGAAAACGAATACAAATGAAAATTTTACCCCATAGGAAAAATAAATTATGCGATAAACGATATTCGATATTGATTTTTATCGATGGGACAACGGGAATCTTATTTGCATAAAAATGATTGAAATCGATCTTTTCGTACATAAAAATGCCATATTTTTTTTTATAATTGTAATTATACGATAAATGCTATTTTTTTTGGCGTTGGGAGAAACCTTGTGATGGAAAATAAAACGATCACACAGAAATCCGGTACAGCAAAATGCAGTATCGAACATGTTAGAGACCCATTCGCGTGAGAAGTCATCAGAGGAAATTCCTGGTCAAATCTACAATCACCAGTTGCGGATGAATATCGCTGCAGTGTAGTTAGTAGTGAATAACACACGTGTGTTTCTGACAGAATCTAAATAGATTCAGGATGAAGTATTTACCTAAATTACGCGATGTCCATCCGAAATCGGCCATCCGCCGGAATAACTACCGTATGAGACAGCTGATGAGATTATGTTGTATGGATACCAGCTCGAAGCATCAAGCTCATCGATGCAGGCCGTTTACAAGCGTCTTTATAGCAATGAATTTGCTAGGTCAAATATATTACTTCGCTATTCTAATGAAATTCATCGCGATGACCGACTACAACTGGATATACGCTTCACTAATTACGTCCCTGTTTGTATCATTATTTGCCATGGCCACGTGGTTGTCGATGTCGGCCAATGCCCGGAAAATAATGGATATTTCGAACGGGATCAACGCAATTTCACGCGATAGAGATTTCCCGACGTCGAAACGTCATTCGATCGACGTGCCGCTGCTTGTGATCATGCTCTCAGCTGTACCCGCAATAACTGCGAGTGGATTGAGTTTGAATTTTTTTATATCTCGGAATGGAAACTTTAGTCCGTTTTACTGTTTCTACTTAGACTGCCCAAGAGAACTGAAGGCTTTTTTGGTGGCGCTCGTCCTATTAATTAAACTGTATGACTTCGTAATTGTTACTCCCTCTTCAATGTTGATCCATTATTTACTTTGCGACGGCATCTACACCATGCTTATGGATTTCCGGGCAATGTGTAAGAACGTTACAAAGATATCGGATAAAAACGTGACGAATTTATTTCTCATCCACCAAAGAATGCTGGGAGTCGTGAAAGAGCTGAAAGATGCTTTTTGTGTGACTTTACTCTTGCTTTTTATGGTCCATCTTACGGAAATGTTCTCAATGTTTTCAAATGTAATTTTTAATCCTCTTTACAACTCAACGGATTTTATTAACTTACTTGGTATGGTGACCATCGTGATGCACACCATCTGGCCGTTGCTAGTAATTATCATCGCGTCTTCGAAGGTACTCGACGCCCAGCTGCAGATAAGATCGCAATGCAGAAATATCTACGAGGATTACATCTTGGTGAGTCGACGGAATTACCAGATGGGTGACAATTCGCATTTACTGAAGAGCATCGTCAGCAGAGAAGTCATCCACATGACGGCTGGCGACTTGTTCATAATCAGAAAAAGTACTATCCTCGCATGTGTCGGTACATTTGTGACTTACGCAGTCCTCATACTCACTCAGGTAGAGCAGGCCGATTCAAAAGAATCGCAGCAGAATTATTCACAGACACCCAGTAGCACTTGTTAGCAATTCTAGTTCACCATTGTCAATGTGCACTTTTGTCTGAAAATTCTATATCAATGTCTGTTTTGTTCAGTAACTTTTCCAATAATGTTTCTTTCATTTTCCTTTAATCCTTGCATGATCATTTTTTCAATTTTTTTTTCATAGTTAACGACACGTAATGAAAAAGCTTTGAAAAATCATTTAATGAAACCTTTTTTGAATTGTATCACTTAATTCGGAGGGAACATACAGGGTATCCTGTAAGTGCTAATGCGGCATTTATCTCATCAACCATTTGTTGTAGAGGTATAGTTTGAATTTTTAAAAAAAGAATGCTAAAAATGCGTTTGAAAATTACTCTGCACCAGTTTTGAGAGTGAAAATACAGTGTATCACAAAATAAAAAAATATATAAATTTCTAAACGTCCCCTTGTTTCTAACTTCCAATTAGAGAGACTATTGCCCAGTCTTTCCTGGGCTCAGCCAAACAGATACTATGTCTTTAACTGCAATATCCACTGAGATATTTTAATTCATAAATCGGAGAAAGGTTGAGGAATTACAGCAAAAACTGACTGACAACGCTTTTTTCCCTCACTTATGCTGTCCTTTCCCAACTTTTCGCCGGTTTTTTTTCAATTAGAGATTTTCCCCGCGGATATTGCAGTTAAAAATCAGCTCCAGGATCATACACTATCTCGGTGAGATTTCACGAACCAACGGACCTTCAAGTCTATGACCATACCTAACCTCAACAAGGCTATGACCATAGTGTCAAGGGACGTTGTTTAGAGCGCATGGACGCCTGAGTGTTCAACTTCGGATTCGAAGATTATGATATGTAGATTTTATAGTTCTTATATAGTTGATTTTTTCTTTACTCTCGTAACTGGTACAGGGTAATTTTCCAACACATTTTGAGCATCTTTTTAACTGAAACCATACCTCTGCGACAAACAGTTGATGAGATAAAGGCCGCATTAATATTTACAGGACCAACACCCTGTATATCAAACAGCCTCAACAATCACATACAATCACATTTGCCGCTGTGGTGGTCGAGTGGTTATAGTGACGGACTCGCGATGCGAGGATCCGGGTTCGAGCCTCACAGTGGTGGTCGGCTGAAGTTGGTTTTCTGTGGTTCCCAACTTCAAGGCGCAAATGCGAGCCGATCTCCCCGTTAAAAAGTCTCGCCACAGAGAGCAACAGTCCTACAACGATAAATCATTCAATCACAACACTTCACTCATAGTTAGAAAAACTTGTGGCAGATGGCAGCACTACACATAACAAGCATTACAGAGAAACAACAAAAACTTCTCAGGTTTCACTACACGTACACGCACATTCCCGCATGTACCGATTCGTTGGGGGGTTCCGCGGGGAGTAGTAGTAGTAGTAGTAGGTAGGGCCTCCAAAAAATGGTTCGGGGATCCATGATGTTCTTAACTCAGCCACCTCGTTGGACAATTTGCCTGTCGTGGCGTTGTATTTGTATAAAATAAATGTATTAAAGTATTGTTGTGCTTTCCAAGTGTGTGCAGTAAAAGTCCGTTATATAACGACAGTTCACAAACAGAGGGAAGATTTTCGTTATGAACGAAATTTCGTTTTTTTTTGGTCTGAAAAACATACAAATTGGGGAGGGGACGAGATAAATTTGCCTTTGAATTGTTGGTCGGTGAATTTTCCGGCGGTGAATTGTTGTCGGTGAATTGCTGGCGGTGAATTGCTGGCGGTGAATTTTCCGGACACGACGTGGTCCCCTTATTCGTTGAGAAGGTACTGACACGCCCCGTTTATAAACTCTTACGAATACGGTGAAATTAACAGAAGAAAATAAAACATGCATTTCGAGAATTTCCGTTGCCGTTATAGTGAATATGTTCTGATAAAATAATAATTAGTCATAAATAACTCCATACATGCGAATATTTTTTGTACCTTTAACATTAACTGTTGACAATCACTTGCGAATTACCCTTAAAAGGGACCTTTGAAGAACGGACACGCCCCGCTTCCCATCTCAGAGAGATATCGAAGCGTTCCCGAAGGATGGGTGTATCCGGAAAGTTTTATTAAAAACAACGTAACATGACCACCTCAGACGAAGGCAGCAAAATAAAATAATTTACATAGAAATTGATCGTCAACTACTGAAGTCATATAACAAATAAATAAAATCTAAACAATCAATGCCAATAGTCTTAACAGGGAGCATACCGTACTCGTTATAACGTTAAGTGCTAATGCGGCATTCATCTCACCAACCGTCAATCGTAGAGGTATGAATCCAATTCACAGAAATGCTCAAAAAGCGTTCAAAAATTACCCTGTGTCAGTTTTGAGAGTGAAAATACAGTGTGTCACAAAATAAAAGTAAAAAAAAAATCGTAATTTTTATACGGTCCACGTGTCCTCTAACTTCCAATTATAAAGTGGTTTCCTTGTCTCTTCCCGAGGCCAACAGAAAAATTCCAAGTGCAATATTCGCTAAGATATTTGAGTTCGAAAATTGGAAAAAAATTAATGAAAGAACAGCAAAAAACTAACGGACAACGCTCCTTTCCCAACTTTTCTCCGATTTTTGAATTCGAATATCTCAGCGAATATCGCAATTTACAAACTTGGAATTCTTTTTTGTTGGACTCAGAAAAGACAGGGATTCATTTTTCTAACTGGGAGTTAGAGAAAGGGGGACCGTATAGAAATTTAGATTGTGTTATTTCGTGACACACTGTATTTTCACTCTCAAAACTGGTCCAGGGTAAATTTGAACGTCTTTTGTGAGCATTTTTTAGATTGAAACTAAACCTCTACGAAAGAAGATTGATGAGATAGAAGTCGCATAAGCACTTACAGGACACCTTGTATTTGGGTGTCACACCTTCTTCGTGTGGTTTAAGCTATAGTAAGGAAAAAAATTCGGATTGCAAACTTGTTTCGGATTCCAACTGCAAGGTAAAAAAAAATTCGCACAAACAAAAAAAATGCCAAAAATTTAGTGAAATCACGACCATACACGCTCTACAATACACACGCGGAATCGTCATTAATTGCGACATCTACCAGGAAATTCAAAAAACAATAATAAAATGACCTTACCTTAAGGGCAATGTCGGTTCTCAGAACGTTTATCTTCAAATTGGCTGCAGTAATGAATGTTTAAAGAACCCTTTGCTATAATGCAAACCAATGCATTTCAAGGTAAACCCTTCACAACACCACATTATGAGTATAATCAGAAGAAAATGATAATATAAATAAAAATGAAAATATACTGATAATAATAAACTATTTGGTTGATTCCCCTTTCAGTTGTAATATATATATATATATATATATATATATATATATATATATATATAGAAAACCCTGACACAGGGGTACAACAAAAAACGGCGATTTGACCAAGCAAAAATTGCTACCGCAGGGAGTCCCACACCGAGGGGTTAGCGCACCAACCTCTCGATGAGTATGAAAAACAAGCCTGCCGTTCGGAATCGGCAATAAATTGTAGGTCCCGGTCTAATTAGCCCTCGTGTGCAGAAAATGACCGTGGTGCGACAAAAATGATCAATGATCAATTAAAAGAAAAAAAGTTATTTCAAAAAGTTAGTTACAAATTTTTTTTTTCTAACCTGGTGCTTTGAATTACACTCAGGAAATATAAGGTTAACCTTTTGTGGTCCTACGTCCAGGTGGACTCCACACCAGGAAAAAACCAATAGTTCATTGTTATAAGGTCTCTGTAAATTAGGCTTCTCAGCAGAATTAATAAGCTATTCAGAATGCGTAACAGCTGGTATACAGGGACCCTCCTTACTTTCTTTTCTTCCTCCTTACTGCAGAGGGGGGGGGGTGACACTACATAGTGCGAGCTGTACCAACGAAGCACCGAAAAACCTCTGGTCCACAAAGGATTCAAGACACTTTATAACGGACGTCGAAGTTTACGAACAACTTTGAAAGAAGAAAAAACAAACAAATTTGCAGATCCATGTGACGTCTAATCGTTGAAAAAAAAAACCAGTATAGGGAACAGCGATTAGCTATGGTGATAATACTACCGTCGCATCTTTGCTCAAATACGGTGGGTGGGTCAGTGTCGGGTTTCCAGAAGCACTTCCTTTTATTTAGGAATGGATTCCAGTGAACCCTCAGTTTACGAACGTCTCGGTTTGCGCAACAATTCTGTTTACAAACAACCAAAAATGATTAATTTTACGAACTAATCTTGGTTTGCAAACACGCAAAACGGACTTAATCGCAAAGGCAACATATTTCAGAAGTCTGAGATTGCATTTTTTTCATTTGACAGAGAGAGAATTTGGTTGAAAAATTACATTTTATAAAATTATTCCCGCTACCACAAACGGCTCATCTTATACAGCTCATGAATCAGCGAGTCGCTCAAAACTTTACGAAGCTCTGGAACAAAGAAATTTTTCAAAGATGTTTTGAAATAATATCTGACATAGAACTAACAGTCAGTAATTTCTGAAAACGTTATTTTATCATCCTACATTGCATTGCATAGTTTTTATTTACAAAGCTTGGCAGCGAGTGTTTTACTGCGAACCATCGATATGATGTGAGTGCTCCAGCCTGTCTGTGAGATGGTGCTCATCGATTTTTTTTTTTTCCCGTTATAAATTTGAAATATCAATTTACTCAGGCAGCAGGGTTTCCATTTGTATTCTTTAGCGCAGCGATTCTCAACCTTTTTTGACTCGCGGAGCCCTTTTTAGTAAAAAAAAATTATATGGCGGAGCCCCGTAGAGGCCCATTTCTGAATTATTCATCAAAGTTACTGATTTATTTTTACTATTTGAAAATATTTATAATTATTTTTCTAAATTTTACTGTTTTTTTTATTTCCCTCAAGCGGCCGCGGAGCCCCTGGGCAGTGCACAAGGAGCACCAGTTGAGAACCGCTGCTTTAGTGCATACTGATCAACTGATATAACGTAATTTTCTGATTCTGTGGATTTGAGACAACATTTCTACGTATACAAAAACAACGCCGCAACAGGCAAAATGCCCAACGAGGTGGCTGAGAAAAGCTGCTCATAACAAATATGGATGTTATATATTTTTAAAATACAGCAACCCAATTAAAAATGCAATTACAAAATCTATAAACAATACATATACATGATAAACATTATGCAATGCCATAAAATATATTTATGGTTGTCTTATTCTAAGTATGAATAGCTTCTCGATTTACCCGAACATGCTTATCGTATTTCTTCTTAAACGTGTCAATTATGTACGACTTTACTACCCCCGGGTATAAGCCATTAATAATATAATAATAACGTGATAAGCACGTATTCCCAAGAGATCGTTACGATCTGTCCAGGGAATTTGTTAGTGTTAGTAGACATTCATGCCCGACCCGGGATGCGAACCCAGACCTGCAGAGTCAGAAGCTAGCTCCCTAACCACTGGACCGCCAGGCGGCATAACATAGCAATAACATTTGTTAAAAACCCCAGTAGAGAAAAATTCCGAGCGATACCACAACCTAGAATTGTGCTTTACCAATCGATCCTGTGTCTCCTTGTCGAAGCAGTTGATTCGCAGCGTATTAATAATTCATGGTCCATCCTATCCATCCCGTTGAAATTTTGAACACGTCGATCATATTCTCCCTCGACACCCGCGTTCTTCCAATGCAAACATATGCAAAAAATGAAGTCCCTCTTCATTTGCACGCGGACCGTTGACACACGGGGCCAACAAGGATGCGCGTAGCTCTTCTCTTCACCCCTTCTACCAAGTCTATACGTCTCTGTAGGTATGGTCTCCAAAACTTTACAGCATACTCCAGTCCAGGACGAACTAAGGCTCGAAAAAACGAAAGAATGACTTTAGGAGAACGTGAAAAAAAAAGACACGTTTGAAAATAAAATTCAGCGAGCATTCTATTCGATTTTTGACCACCGCTGAACAATGTTCAGAAAACCTTAGCCGATCGTCAATGAGAATTCCCAAATCAGATTACCCTAGTTGCATCGGTATAGTGACGCCACTAAGCTCGTAAGAGAAACGTGGGTTGTTCGAATCAAAATTAGCTATCATGCACTTGTCAACACTAAACGTCATGTTCCACCCATGCTCCAATCCTGTTTAAGTTGACCTGTATCAATTTCGTATCACTTTGATGCCCGATTCGAATTAGCTTTCCCGATTCCCCATTAGCTTCACGTCATCAGCGAATTTTCTAACAATCCCATCGATACCCTGATCGAGTTTATCGAGAAAAAGTGAAAAAAGTATGATGCACAGGACACTTCCTTGAGGAACTCCACTAGTGACGACTGTTCAATAAGAGAATTTCCATAACTCGTTGTGACCTATCTGTTAACAACGATTCCATCCAATTCGGCAAGTTGCCCCAATTTCAATCTCGTGTAAACGCTTCAAAAGTTTACCATGTTAGACCCGATCGAGTGCCTTCTGGAAATCAAGGTAAACAACATCTTCCATTTTTGCTGTTACCCAAAGCCTTAGTCACGTGATCATAGAAGCAAAGGAGATTAGTTACACATGACTTCCCCTCCCTAAACCCATGCTGATTATTCGACAATACATTATTCTCGTCTACCCACTTCACTAATTGCCTTTTAATAAAAATTTCCAAAATTTTCGAGAGGGAGCTCGTCACTGGATGATAGTTTGACACAGCCTCTCTACTACCCGTTTTTAAGTATCGGAACAACGTTAGCAAGCTTCCAATCCATTGGGGCGCTACCCTCAGCCACACTACTCCTGTAGATCTGCGCCACTGGCCCCAACAATTCATTAGCGCATTCCCTGAGGACCCTGGGAAAGATATCATCTGGTGCTTTGCTTGCACTTATATTTTTTAGAAGATTTAGGACCTCCACTTCTGCCGCTTAAATATCGTCTACTACCCCATTCAACACCCGTACATTGAATATCGTATTCACTATTCAAAACGGACGGGAAAAAGTCATTGAAAGCACTACACATGCCTCTACCCTTTCGATAGATCCTCCTATCGAAAGGGAGGCCAACTGTCCCCTTACATCCATTATTGATGCTTGAGACAGTTATGGTAATGAAATGTTTCCAAACTATTTCAGATTCCATTTAGGCAGTTATTCGTGTTCATGTATAAGTTTGTCTTATTATTATTACATCTATGCGGACTGCAACTCATGAGGAACTTAATGTGATTTTCGATAATTGATCATTTTTGTTGTACCACGGTCAGTTTCTGCACAAGGGCTAATTAGACCGGGACCTACAATTTATTGCCGATTCCGAACGGCAGCCCTTTTTATGCTCACCGAGAGGTTGGTGCGCTAACCCTGTATGTGTGCGGCTCCCTGCTGTTTTTTCTGTGGTCACGTTGCCGTTTCTGTTGTGCCCCTGCGTCAGGAAAGTTTATGACAAGAACGAAACCCCGGGTATCAAACTCGTGACACCTCTAAATTAGGTACTCAAGGCGAGTATCTTATCGACCTGGGCTACCACACGCCCTATCGATAAAAACTGTTAGTGAAAGACTTTTTCCACTGAAATTAAACATACCCAGAAAATCGTTTTCAATAATTTTCATGGCCCTTTCTCCAAGTAATCAATATTTATAGAAGAGAATAATATTACGATTATATAAGAAAGCATTAAATTTTTGAAATACATAAATTGCTTGTCGTTTTCGTTTCAGGCAGCCAATACAGATGATGCCATCGATATACAATTATTTCGTTTTCTTATCTTATCTTATAGTCGTGAAACTATTTGAAAACTCATTAATCGGAAAAAATACCAATTTATGGAACTTTAAATTTTCCGAATCGATCAGTGGATACTGAAACCTCACAAACACGTGATATAGATTTATTTGTCCACGCCCTCTTGTTTTTCTGAAAAAGGTGATAACCAGGATACGTGTTTTGTGAGCGCGATAGGAAATTATTTTCTCATTATTCACCGATGTACTAACACTTTTTGTTGAATAATGAGATCGAAATTGGATTTCGGGAAGTGATCTCAACGATACGAGCACGGTATATGGCCATTCGATCTCACTCTCGCAGCCAGGTAATATCGGGATTCGAATTCGAGAAGATTATCCAGAGGGTTACCGGAGCATCTCATTAGAACCAACAATCCTTTTTGGTATCGTCAAATAGCAAGATGATGCGTATTTCAAGTATTTACGAATCAAATCGAATCGCGGTCAAGCCGAATTATTTTCTGAATTCAAACGATTTTTCGCAAGGATCGGACATCAACAGAAATACTCGTCGCGTGATCCAGCTGTTGAGGATATGCGGCAACGATACTCACTCTCGTCGCCAGTATCAGCGATGCAAATCACTTCTCAACATAGCTGCAATTCTCAACTTGACGTTCTACGTCTACGTCTTGGCTATCGAAGTGATTTCAAACCACGACCACTGGCTATTCGAAGTTTCCAAATCTTGCTTCGAATTTCTTAGCATGGTCATCTGGTTGTCGATGCAGGCAAAGTCTGGCGAAATAATTGCCATTTTGAATCGAGTTAATGAAATGCTGAAGTGGAACAGCTTCCGAGGATCGAAGTGTCATCTATCCCGCAAGATGCTTTTTATGACGTTCCTCTACATGTTCTCGTTTATTGGGGTTCGTATTAATTCTTTCCTACGTTCCAGAAATAAATATACTCGGTTTTACTGTTTCGACCTCGAATGTCCATACGAATTGCAAATTGTTGCTGTGGTGATTGGAATATTTCTAGATACGTACTGCTTATTGGTTATCCCAAGCTTTTTTATGTTAGTTTACTGTTTACTAGGCAGCGACATTCATTCTGTGCTCGCGGCATTCGAAGCAACGTCCTTGACTTTGTCGGAGATTTCAGAAATAAACGTGTCTACCATGTTCCATCGGCACAAAAGAATTTTGAGCGTCGTGCAAGAGATCAGAGACGCGTTCTCGTCTAATTTGTTCATTATAATAACGCATTACTACACGTTGATATTCCTCGAGGCTTCTGAAATGATTTTAGCTCCGGGTAACGATAAAAAAAATTCACCTTACGTGCTTCATTCGGTGCTTACTATAGTGTATAGCATCTGCGCGATGTTCGTGGTTATCGTAGTCTCGTCAAAGATATCTCACAGCCAGTATCAGATAAGAGAGGCGTGCCGAGACATGTACGATAAATGCATCTTTGCTAGTCGAAGAGATATTGAGGACAACGATTACTGTTCGGAGCTGATGAAAGCAATCGTCGACAGAGAAGTTTTCCACATGACGGCCGCCGACATGTTCAGAATCGGCAAGAAAAGTATCTTGACATTCGTCGGTGTATTTGTCACTTACACTGTCCTCATCATCACCCAAGTCGAGCAGCCGAAATAGGATAGACTTACACGAGAATATTAACGATAATTTTTCAAGTTCATTTTATTCAATAGGCACTACAAACATTTGAAGTCAATTATTAATTAACCATCTGTTTGCTTCTGACCCGACGGAGAAATCAGATCAGATTTTTGTTTCTTCTCAATTAAAGCTCTATATTATTGATGGTCTAAAAGCTCGAGAAACTTTATGGTGACTTCTCAAGCGACGAATTCCATCCTTTTATTTGTTCATTTGAAAGTGCAGTCATTCGAAAATCCAAAACTGTTTTATGTTTGTCTGTACAATTACTAGAAGCGAAGTTATTGCCAATTAAGTAAAACGAATTTAATGATCTACATACGGTAATGAAATCTTTGAATGCGTTCTATGAATATTTGTGGTTTTTTTTACTTTTCACTTCACAGCTCGGACATTTTCCAAACATCTCTATGGAACTTTTTTTCCCACTTTATTTTAAACTTACATGATTCTGAATTTCCAATATCAAGCACTTTTAACGCGAAATGTGTATGCTTTCACGTATATAATCATATTTCAAAAAGTTTCCATAGTATTCTAAAACTTTTAGTTCATTGCACAGAACAATGCCGTAGAAATAATCTACGTGAACAACATGCTGATTGAAGCAGTATCTTTTACTGTACAACATCCAGCAGAAGTTCTGAAAATATTCTGATTTTGCATTAATTGATAAAATAATTTGTTTTTCCAAAATATTCATGATATAACATTTATTTTTCTCAATTTTATGTCAAAACCACATGCTTTTCATCCAAAATTTCCTTTCTTAAAAAAAAAAGTACAGAAAAGGTCGGCAGCAATCTTGATACGTGTTTTGTTGTAAATTTACAATCATGAAATATATAACAATAATATATAAATCATCATCGTCTACAATTAACCAGTACGTAATCGTGCAATGTCCTTATGTAAATAATCTCACAATAAACTTGTTTTGTTTTATGATAGAATCTGTAACTAAATCTATCCAATCTATGCAAAGAATATACCAATCTCATAGATTTTCAGTATAAGCAATCGCGCCCGCGCCGGAATAAGATATGAATTTTCTTCTATATGGCCGGCGACTCCATTTCATTCATCCTCGCCAGTAGTGGATGAAACAGATGACGCTTGTAAATTATACTTTTTAATAGGTATTCGTACTATGTTTAGACTTTATTCAATCGCAAACTTATAGATAAAATGTGCGTTCATACTTAGTGTATCTAAAATATTTCATAAATATTTGAAGGGGTTGGTACACTCGAATTTTTAAGTTTTCAAATATTATGAAACTTTCTGCACCCAACTATGGTCAAGTTTTTGTTCTACCCTCCCTGTACTAGAGATATTTTTAAAGTATTTTGATATAAACTGCTGGAGCAGGCATTATATATGCTAATGCTTACCACTAAAATGCTCTTTTCTCAAAACTAAGTTTCTTTGTTAGATAAAGAACATTTTTTCGAACAACCACTCATTCAAATATTTTGAAACTTGGTGTGTCTCTCAACACGATCAGGGGCGTAACATTGCGTCCGAATACCAGTGGAATAAAGCCAATTAACCAATTTCTTCAACCTCTTTTATCCCGATCGCGAAGGTTTATTGTAACCATATGAAACAGACTTGTGTGTGATTTCTCCCCCCCCCCACCCTCTCTCACCACCACGTGGTATCTCAACCAGATAACGATCAACCGATAACGATGGTGACGGTTCTCTTCAGCTTTTCCCCTCCTCCTTCTCACGGCACATCCCCCTCCCCCCCTTATATAATATATCTTTCTCAGAACTAATCCTTCTATTATATACTGCACATAGAAGGAGGAAGAGAAAAAGCAAAAAAAAACAACCTACAAAACAAGTTTGTGGGTGAGGGCGAAAACGCAAGGCACTGCACTAATACTCTCTTGTATACAATTGTCTCTGTACGCTTCCTTCTTCTTCTTCTCACCCTTATATATATCTTTTTTTCTTTCTAACCCTTTGCTTTCTTTTTTTTAACGTGTAACAAGGCTATCACATTTATCGCCCATACGTCTAATGCAGGTCAATAGAATTTATCGCCAGCAGCTTTTAAGCGAAAAGGTTAAAACCTAAAAATATGCCTTTATAAGTAGGCTGACCATATTTACTCCAGGAAATTACGAGAAATCATCAATCATTGTTACAAATCATCGGAAGGCAATTGTTGCTAATATCGCTGAAAAATTGCCAATCGTTTGCCAAAAACGTTGCCAAAGTTAAAATTTTCAATTACTGTTAATAAAGTCGAAAAATTGCCCATTACGGGAACTGAAGTTAGTGAAGAGTGAACGTAGGGGGAAAAAAATCGTCTTCATTCTTTTGCTGAAATATGCAAAATAAAGCTCTAATATGCTATCTATATGAAAGAGCTCCAGCTCTGAGTATGAAAACATGTTTTAAATATTATGGAAAAATACCTCAAAAATTACTGAAAATCATGAAAAAATGTCCTTAAATTACCGTAATTCCTGAAAAACGAATTCCGCACCTTGTAAAAATATCGAAATATGTGAAATCATGAAAAAAATAGGCAAAGTCATAGAAATCCTAGCTCTAGTAATGAGTTTCAGGGTTAGACTCCCGAATAGTGATTGATATGCGCATCTATTGCGAGTAGGAAATCGGCATTTTGGCATTTCAGAATGCCTTTATCGATTTCAAAGCTTATCTGCTAAATCGTAGGTTTTGTTGTCCATAAAGTATTGTTAACTTGAAAGAGTTCTGTCCCCCTTCTATATTGTTTACTTTTTTCTACACGTTTTTTGCCCCGATCGAATCCGTTCGTAGAATTTGTCCTGTCGATAGAAGAGTCTATTTTCGTGTGAAAGACAGCAAACGAAGATATCGATTCCGCGTGAAGGGACAGTCGGCGACGAGAGACATGGTGAACCAAACGCTGATGAAGTGCAGGTTCTGTTTGCAAGCGAGCGTCGTGTCGAAACTGAGAGAACCCTGCAGGTGCGTTGACGGGTCGAGGTACGTGCACCGTCACTGCCTGATCA
Source organism: Pholcus phalangioides (assembly GCF_987345545.1). NCBI lineage: Eukaryota > Metazoa > Arthropoda > Arachnida > Araneae > Pholcidae > Pholcus > Pholcus phalangioides. The sequence goes on from NW_028301601.1 coordinate 56,645,956, forward strand.
AGTGGATACTCCTCTCCAAGAGGCGACGCTGCGAGAACTGCCGCAAGAGGTTCTATTTCCCTTGCCGCAACGGGAGGAGGAAGGTAGGGGCCCCACCGGTGCTACCGCAGCAGTAACTGGACCGTACGCGATGATCTTTTCGCGACGTTCGCTCGAGTTTTTCGACGACTTGGCAAGAAATATTTCCATCAACAATAGCGTAGGAAGATCTACGAAATTTTCGTCTGTGAGGTTATGGAAAAAACTATCCATAGAGAGTGACATTTGGAGTCTTGTACACGATCACACTCTATTCCGATTTAAAAAAAAATGGTCTTGACTTTTAATAAATGTTCGTGAATTAAGCTGAACATGAATATTGTTAGTATATCTCCTCGTATATAGCCTTATTACAAAACCTATTGAATCTTAGAAAATTCATTTAATTAGGAGTTACGTGTTTTTTCCTGTGCAGGGTGTCCTGTAAGTGCTAATGCGGCCTTTTCTCTTATAAACTGTTTCTCATAGAGGTATGGTTTCAATTTAAAAAAATGCTCAAAAGTGCTCAAAAATTACTCTACCCCAGTTTGGGAAGTGAAAATGCAATGCATCACAAAATGAAAAATTTTAATGTTTATACGATCCTCTTGTCTCTTCCAATTAGAAAGTTGCTGCCCTGTTTCTACTGAAGCCAACGGAGAAAACTCCATGTTTACAAGTGCAATATTCGCTGAAAAATTCGAATTCAAAGATCGGATAAAAGTTGAGAAGTGACAGCATAAATCATCGCCCCCCCCCGCAATCTAGCCCATAGGATCCTATGTTATACCAGTAGCTTCTACCGCCCCCCCGGGAACTTTCCATCGCCCCCGCACTCATTATGCCGTTAATCACTGGCATAAATGAAGGAAAACGGGCAGTTGTGTCCGTTGGTTTTTTGCTGTTCGTTCATAAATTTTCTCTGATTCTTGGTTTCAAATATCTTAGCGAATATTGCACTTGGAAACATGAAATTTTTCTGTTAGCGCCTCAGGGGATACAGGGCAGCAACTTTCTAATTGGAAGTTACAGAGCAAGGGGACAGTATGAAAATTTATATACTTTAATCTGTAACACAATGTATCATTCTCAAAACTGTGGTACAGGATGATTTTTCAATGCCTTATGAGCATTTTTTTTAAAAATAGAGATCATACCTCTACGACGGATGGTTGACGAGATTAAAGGCCGCATTAGCGCTTACAGGACACCCTGTATAAGTACGATGACAAAATAACGAAGTAAACAAATTCAAAACTTTATTCTTGTACATTTGATCACTATCACCACCAATTTCTTTTCCCACATCTGCTCAAGCCCTCGCAACCGCTCATTATTAGTTATACTATGCACATGAATTTGCATATTGATGTATTAATCTAAGAAAACAAAATCGAAGTGAGAAATTGAAATGTGTGTGTGTGTCACCAAAAACCTGCCAAAATTACTTCGACGAACGCCGATTTCAATGATGTATTTTTTGCAAACCAAAGACTAAATTTCTCCTAAAATAGATCCTCGATATGGTTTATTGCAGACTCTTTCGAAAGCTGGTATAATGGACAAGTTTCTGGTAAATTTGACCGATTGCAGCTACAATGGTATTCGCGGAATTGGCGATCAAAAATTTTGGTGACAATTCGATTATGAACTTCGCCAATCTCTTAGCGCTTGTAGCTCGCCAGTAAATCCAGATATATTCCGATGCAAATGGTGTTAGCTCTCTCTCTCTCTTATAGGGCTTTTTTTCCTGTTTTTTTTTTCTAAATATGTGCTTAGTTTGAATGTAGGTTTCGCAGAAACGTTTTTCCAAATTTGGGTTTTTTCAGACGATACATTTTTCTCTCCCATAATTTATTATCTACCATAACTCGAAAACGTTTCGAAATAGGACAAGGTTGGTAGGGCGTTTCATTTTCCACTTTCGCTCGTCTATCACCCGGTTTTGTTTGGCAGAACATGTCACGTTCACACTGTATAAACCACACACGGACGCCGGAAAAGTACATAATTGACTAGGAAACTCCCCAGTGCAATTCTGATTTGAGAGTTCATTGTTTTGCGACTAGAATTGCAGCCACTGCACCAGTTTTGAAAGAAGTATCAAAATCATTTACAAAATGCCGCAAGTTTGACATCTAGTCACTATAGTAGGACGACGTTTATTTTTATAGACTCGATCTTTCCACAGAGAGCAGGCAGATCTCATGAGCACGATAGACCTACATGAAAATTCAATAATCTGTCATTTTTTTCACTTCAAATTATGGAAGATAGGTGGCATAGCTTTGACAAAAAAAAAAAAGAGGTAGGGCCAAGCATATAAGTACAGGATGTTCCTGCGTGTTCCAATTCGATAGAAATTCTTCAGAGAAATGTTTACGAGTTGCTTGTAGGATTATATAAGTAGTAGTATATACATTAGTAAGTAGTATAGAAAGAGAGAGAGAGAGAGAGAGTTATAAACAGGCTCGAATGAAATATTGCTGATTAGTTTCTTAGCAGTGTGCGTACATGTAGCCTTCTTCTCATGCGACGATGGTACATCACATTCCAATACAAAAAACTTGGTGTTGCCATTTGATATTTTCGAAATTTTCTCACTGTAACCGTAACTGTTAGAGTGACACTGTTGTTTTTCATATCATTCTTCAGCGCATACATCAAAATACCTTATGCCAAAATTTCATTCAGTTTCTGTGAATGCTATGATAGTTAGGAGCCCATATGTCGGGATAGTTTTTTTATAATCACCCTGTATATGAGCATATTTATAAATTACCAAACACCACTGTTAAAGTTAACCGAGATCTCTATCTCATTTGCATTTGTAAAGCTGCTCTTCTCGATAGATGTCACTCATGCCGAGTGCAGGTTTCCCTGCAACATCCCACCATGAATGACGTTTCTGACATCTACCGTATCCCCCCCCCCCAGATTAGCCGGAAAGAATCGAGGGAGACCAGCATGCTGGGGAATTCAAATCACAGAGAATCTGGAAAATTCTTAAATATCTCAAAGTATCCATTGAATTGGCTACTACTACTACTAAACCAGGCATGCACCTCGTCCATATTCCTCTGCGGAACCTCTAACGAATCGGTACATGCTGAAACGTACGTGTACGTGTGGCGAAACCTGACGTGAAGTTTGTTTCTGTGTAATGCTTGTTATGTATAGTGCTGCCACCAGTTTTTCTAACTGTAAGAATGTAAGACCAGACATGGTCCACGCTCTGTCCCAAGAGGGATGTAAACGTTTTACCCCGAGGGCCGGACCACGCTGGGGAAGGCCCACGGGCCCGATTCCGAGTCAGGCGCCTCCGGCCCTCAGTCCCTATGATTGAGGCTCCAAGCCATCAGGCCTGGTCCCCTACCTCCATTGCTCGGAGCAACTTGCAGCCCCCCTCCCCGGGCAATGTTTCCTCCCAGTTTTTCTAACTATGAGTGAAGTGTAATGATGGAATAATTGTATCGCTGTATAGGCCTGTTGCTCTCTCGCATTTGCGGCTCGAAGTTGGGAACCACAGGAAACCAACTTCAGCCGACCATCACTGTGGCGACGGTGGGGCTCGAACCCGGATCCTCGCGATGCGAGTCCGTCACTATGACCACTACGACCACCACAGCGGCAAGTGATTTTGTCTCCTCCGGGAATCGAACCCGGGTCCCCCCCCCCTTGCATACCGTGGGCAAGTGCGCTAACCAATATACACCAGAGACACGATTGAATTGGCTGAATGCATATTGCGATTCTCATTAAACTTCGTTATATTTTCGGTCACGCCGGGGGACGATCCAGACCCCTTGCATTAAAAAATCTGGTTGCCTCTAGGTTCAACGATGCGTCTGTCAAATGCGGACAAGGGAGGGGGGATCAAGTAAACACCCTATATATACAGTCGTGCTTAACAACATAGCGTGACCGTGAACAAGTGATACAGAGCGCCAGATCAAATAATATTTAAATTTTAGATCTACGTCTCCTTCATCATGGGTTTTCACTACTAACGTGAAAAATTAATTATTACATTATTTTATTTTCTCAAATTTATCCCCTTCCACCCCCACCCCTTTATTTTTCTTTCTTTTTCTTCCGGTAGCTCTTAGATTCTCAATTCTCCTCCCAGAAAGCCCTTCAGCCCTTACGCAGGATCAGTCAATCATCATTATAGCATCATTCTTTAACAATCATGGTTATTTTTTGTTTTTTATCTATTTTTAGACAAATATGTTCTCCATCGAAAAATTCAATCCTTATTTTCTCTTATGAAATCTATGATAAATTATTATTCCAAAAAATACATATGTTTTATATATGTAAATATAAAATAGAGGAAACGTAGAAGATTATGGTAATTTAATTTCTTACCACTAAAGAAACACCTACACTGGTGTAAGAAATTAAGAGAATTTGCAGACTTGGTCGATTATCTCTAGAACTACTGTACCGATTTTAATGAAATTTGATATGTACATACATTGATACAATACAAAATGCTTTGTGAAGAAGAAGACACGGCAAACATAAAAATCACAACATTCTTTCAGAAAACATCGCCAACAATCGCTGCACCCTATTTTACATTCTCTTCTGCCTCTGCGTCACCCTGCTCTTTCTCATGATGTTCAATAAACGAGATATACAGTAAAAAAAGCCTATGGTTTCTGTTATTCGGGCATTTCCTTATTCGCGGTCATTGCCGGAACGTAATCCCCGCGATTACGGGGGGGAGGGGGCTGACTGTATATATAAAATCATGGTGAATGGGGGGGGGGGCAAAAATGTTTGAGTCCCAGCCCAGGCTGCCGAAATCGTCAGGACGCCACTGAAACCAGTCAGCAACAAATGAATTTACAGTCATATTGTAAGTGAATCCACGTGACCCATTTCAGAAGCCCTATGACGCAAGTTTGAGTCGTAGTCATACGTTAAGAACCCCAGCACTCTCTCGAATACAGGATTTGAATCAAAGTACTTTTGTGGCCAGACTTCAAAAGACGAAACCGGGATATGAGCTTATCCTCTCTAAATATAAAATAACTTTTTCATAAATCTTGAAAATTTTCACCTGTTCCGGACTCTGCCACGAAGCTGGTCTAGAAGTCCAGTGGCACAGTTCTGGCGTTCATTCCATTCATGTCAATTTTCACCAATATTTCTGATATTCGTCAAATATTTCCTAGTTACTATTAAAAATAGATCGAACAAACTACTCGGTTGCTTACTTGGTATGATGTTTGCCCAAGTGGATATCGACGTAATTGCCTCTGTCGGATCTCGAGTGCACATGAAAGCGTGCGCGGAAAGTTCATCGTTCATCGCCAATTACTCGCCACCGGAAAATTCACCGGCAATAATTCACTGCCATGCAATTCACCGATATGATATTCACCGCTAAGATAATTCATCGACAAAGTGGCATGGTGGGCGAATGGATGAGCAAATGTGTGAGTCATTGAACAGGTATACAAATCAACAAGTCAGTGAGCAGGTGAGCAAGTGAAAGAGTCACCCACACGATTACTCACTCAATCGCTCACTCACTCGATAACTCACTCAATCGCTCACTCACTCGATAACTCACTTAATCGCTCACTCACTCGATAACTCACTCCGTCATACATACCGTCACTCCCCACTCACTCGGTCCCCCCTTCGGTTAGTCTCACTCACTTGGTTATTCATCCCACCTTGAACACTCAATCGCTCACTCACCCACTACTCACTTGATCATTCTCATACGATCACTGACTCACTCATTTGAGTGAGTCAGTGATCGTATACTCGATATCACCCACTCGGTCACTGGCTCGCTCAGCCGCTCACTATGGCATAATACTCTTCAACCATCGGACCTACTGGTCTGCAGACATCATGACTGCAAGCACCAAACATGGCCCCCGCTTCAACCATCGGACCGCGGACTGGTCCCGGTCCATGGATATTTCTAGTTGATCCACGGAATATTTTTACAAGTACAAGGCCACAACAGGCAGAATGTCCAACGAATCCAATTTGGAACTTGTTTCACTGTTATCAGTTGAGGTCAACAGAAAAAAAAATCCCATTTTACCAAGTGCGATATTCGCCAAGATACTTGAATTTAAAAACTGAAGAAAAGTCGTGAAAGGACAGCAAAAACTGACGGACAACGCTCCTTTCCCAACTTCTCTCCGATTTTTGGATTGGAACATCTCAGCGATTATTGCACTCAGAAACATGAAATTCTTTTTGTTGGCTTCAGGAGAGACAGGGCAACAACTTCCTGATTGGGAGTTACAGGATGCGGGGGTGGGGGGAACGTACAAAAATTTGGACTTTTTCATTTTGTGACACATTCTGTTTTCACTCACAAAACTGCTACAGGGTAGTTGTTGAACGCCTTTGAGCATTTAACTTGGAACTATATTGTACGTCCATAATTAGTTGGCCTCTGATCTTGACGAGCGAAGGGAGGGTTCATTTTCCAAGGAGGAGAAAGGAGGGGGGAGAAACTCGCTAAAATAGCGCAAAAGACACCGACAGACTACCAACCTGCTCCTTTTCCCTTTTTTACCGAAAGAAGATAAGTGGAATCGCCCATCGTAATGTTTCTATGACGTAGCCAGAGGCCAACTCAGCATGGGTGCACAATACTTATACGAAGGACGGTTGATGAGATAAAGGCCACATTATCACTTGAAGGACACCCTGTATATTCGCTACATAATTTAAGATATAAACTAATACAAATACAACGCCACAACAGGCAAATTGCCCAACGAGGTGGCTGACTTAAGAACATCATGGATCCCCGAGCCATTTTTTGGAGGCCCTACCTACTACTACTACACCACACATGCACCCCCCCTCCCCGCGGAACCCCCAACGAATCGGTACATGTGGGAATGTGCGTGTACGTGTAGTGAAACCTGACGTAAAGTTTTTTTTGTTTCTCTGTAATGCTTGTTATGTGTAGAGCTGCCATCTGCCACCAGTTTTTCTAACTATGAGTGAAGTGTTATGATTGAATGATTTATCGTTGTAGGACTGTTGCTCTCTGTGGCGAGACTTTTTAACGGGGAGATCGGCTCGCATTTGCGCCTTGAAGTTGGGAACCACAGAAAACCAACATCAGCCGACCACCACTGTGAGGTTCGAACGCGGATCCTCGCATCGCGAGTCCGTCACTATAACCACTCGACCACCACAGCGGCACAATATACAAGAAACATATTGTCTCTATATTTGTTTTTCATTCCCTTTTCTTCGAAAATTCGTGAATTATTTCTTCTCCTAATTATTTTTTGCCGGTCTACAAGTTATTTATCTTCCCAGGCAATGGCAATAATTTTTTGCTGGACCTTAAATTATTTCTCCTATTTATATTGTACCGACGACAGACCAGACACGACTCTGTCCCTCCTAATATAAGCCTTTTACCCGTGCGGGTTGGGTCGCGCTGGGGAGGAAAGGTACCTGCAGCCTTGACGGGGTTGTACATGGCTGCGTCCCCGCGGGTTAAGAGACTCATGCTCTCGCCCATACGCCAATCCGCATTTATATTGTACTCAAACTATTTTTTTTCCTATTATTATTTATTTATTTATTTTTGCAGGTCCTCAAATTATTTATTCCATTTAATTTTTTCCCCCATAGCTCTAATTGCTTCACGTGCGTAACAAACTGTTGCAAATGAAATCGTTTTTCGCCATTTTGGAGTAACTTGCCCTTCTTATTACGTCGTTGGAAGAACATTGTGACTGGGCTATATCTCTGTTTGAAATTTCGAATTCATGACATACAGTTTTGATGCAGTATGATGAATACTCACTCGGTCATCTTTTCTTTACAGATTTTAATGAGCTTTCCAAAGCTATTTTAACACTTTCGATTGAACCACTGCATTCATCGACAGATAAATTGCGGAAGATACATTAGTAAGTTCGAATGGCCTACTATTGTTAATTACTGTCAATAATTAATCATAATAAAATAACTTGAATTTTATTGCCAGTTACTTCACTTGAGATGATTTAACTAAATTGTAAGAGCTTGTAGTGGAAATATTACGCAAATATTGCATTACGATATTTCTCGATAGAATACAGGGTTTCCGCTTTACAAAATTGGAAATACGAAATATGTGTGCAAGATTACAGGGGTTATGGTCAATAGATGGCAATGCATTGTTTGCAATTTATACAAAAGTATTTTCGCGGCTAATCTGTCCGCTTCAATTTTCCCGGTTTGCGTAGAATCAAATGGTCAAATTAATTTTCGAAGTCTGGGATGCTGCTTGGAGTACTTATAAGTCTATGATCGTATTTAGGAATGCGCGACTCTCACATAACTGCACACAGCGATGCAATTTCAGTTGCGGCAAATTTCGAGTGGCAAATCTTAATAGGTATTTCTGAGGTTCGGTTGTGAGCATGGATGTGGCATAAAATATTATATTTTAATGCGCAGGATATTAAAGACTCAGAATGAAGAATTCCCCTCCCCCCTTCATGAAGAGGTAAAAGTTACATTTTTCGGGAATAAGAGTTCAGTATTTCTCCTTTTTTGTGGCCTAGAACAGTTGTTTTTAACAAGGGGTCTATACGGACGCCTTGCTGCTTCTTGGAGAAATTTCAGTTTTGTGAGCTTAGACGAGAAAACAGCCAAGTGATTGTTCTATACTAAATATTATTCTGCAAAAGGGTCCGCGGACTTCCTTTTATTATCACAGGTGATTCGTGGAATAACACAATGGGTTATTTCACACAGTTCTACTCTAGGCATTTGGGTAGTGTTGGAATGGCTGCACCAAGTCTAATTCCTGGTTATAGTATATGTTACGGTAAATCTGATAAATAGGTTATTATACATAATCACTGGTTATTATATATACTTGCCGATCGTCTTGGTAAGTTTGATGAATTTACTACTTTTACCGGTGATTCTGCATACCTAAGCGTCATTAAATACAAAAAAAAATTCCCAAATGAGTTCCAATATGTGTGATGAATATAGTTGGACCCTGATCGATTTATCATGTTTACCAACGGCACGACGCTTGGGAATTATGCATAATCACCGGTGAAAGTGATAATTATTTTTATCAGTATTTATTAAAACTTATATACCAAGGACACTTGGGTACTACGCATAATCGCGGTAAAAGTTATTAATATGGGGAAAATTCATCAAATTTACCAAAATGCTCAGCAATTACGCATAATAACCGCGAATTTACCACATTTACCGTAACATGTATATTATATATTACTACAAAGCACGAAGACCGGCGAGTTCGCGAATTTGCCGAGAATTTTTGCCATTCACCGATTTTCAGGTGTGATTCGGGCTTTGGCCGCCCGTGCCCGGCCCAAGTTTGATGCACTGATATAAGAATGTCCGGTAGGCGCCGAACTCATTTGTTTCATCGCCAACGTGTGATAAATGAGTATGTATATAGTTTTATCAGAATAGATCCGTGCGCGTGTGTGAAGGGAGAAAAAAGAAAAGAAATTTGAGAGAAAACTATTTACACAATAATATAGACATAATTTTTTCTCTCAAATTATGGGGAAAAAAAGATAACCCCCATCGCGTGACTGCAGTTTCATGGCTTGCCGTAGCTAACGCGGATTATCACGGAAAAATACGACAATTTGGCGATGACACCTAATCATGACTTTTGTTACCAGAGTTTGGCCAAGCATTTCCGGCCACTTTACGAACAAGCCCGAAATTTGATATGAGAAAGGTCAATATTCATTGATATAAAAATGGCTAGTTCGCAAATTGACCATCAGGGCCGTAACAAGGATTTTTTCCGCCCGGGGCAAACATTATTTTGCCGCCGCCCCAGACAACTATAAAATTCGATAATTTTGTACTGATGTTCTTTGTTCCTACCTAAAACTGCCACCCAGGGCAGTTGACCCCCCCCCCTCCTCTAGTTACGGCCCTGGGTAACATACACACGTTATATGGGGGGTTTACGTATATCCATCTTACGGTGAAGAAAAATAGGATTGAACCGGCTTGAAATTAAATGCGTTTCGAAATGTTGAAATTGCTTGATAAACCAATTAAAAATAAATATATTAGTTTTGTGATATTGATATTTCGAGGGGAAAAAATCTCAAAAACCTTCGACACTCCGGCATGCGATGCAATAAGTACAGTGTATATTTCCAATAAGTCGTTTTGAAATGCTATTCTGAAATCAAGTAATTTTGCCAAGAAATAAAAATAGCAAAACTCAAGAACTTCGATCACGGGTAACTCGGCAAATTTTCATGCAAATGACACGGAGTAAAATTCCCTCGGTGTAATAGAAACAGGTACAGATGATATCAATTACGAATCCCTATTATTATGGGGGCTACACAAGGTCAGTTGAATTCTGTTTGTGTGTGTGTGTGTGTTTCTGAAACATATATTTTTTATCCCTTTCAGAAAATAGTCGTGAAACAATCTACAGGGTGATTCAGAAAATATCGGAAAAACTTTTAAGAGGTGATAGTACACACCAATACAAACAATTGTTTCATCAAAGAGTGCATGGACTAACACGAAACGCAAACGCGCAAGCGCGTTTCGAAACAGCCGCTCCGCAAACGTTAAAACGGACTTCCTGTTGAAATTCATCGGGAGAAAAAGAACACACCATACATACAAATGTAACCTAGGGAAGAAGAAAACTGTATGCAAATCTGCGTCACAGTTCATCAGACGTGGAAGTAAGAAAGAATCCCGTTTCGCACAGCTGCCGATGCAAGCGCGCAAATGCTTTCAGATTGGGCAACCGCCTGTGGGCAAAACGCTCACCGTAAATTCGTGCTGCCTCTGTGGTACTTCCGTTTGCAGCTCCGTAAATGAAATGCATGTCTGCTTTTTCAGCATTAGTAAAGTGCGCCATTATCCCTGTTAGAACGTTTGCACGCTGGACTAAATTCACAGGGCTGGCGTCCACGCCTTTTATTCACTGTGACGCAGATTTGCACATAGAGTTTCTTCTTCTTCCCCAGTTACATTTGCAGGCATTCTTTTCCTCCTCGTAAATTTCATCAGGAATGCCGTTTTAACGTTTGCGGAGCGGCAGTTTCGAAACGCGCTAGCACGTTTGCGTTTGATATTAGACCATACATTCTTTGTTGACAATTGTTTGTATTGGTGCGCACTTTCACTTCTTAAAGTTTTTCCCATCTTTTCTGAATCACCCTGTATAGACGGTGTATAAGTGTATTTGCTTGTAACGTGACCTTTTCGGTATGAAAAAGGAGTAAAAATAAAAGTAAAACAACACTTTTTATTATAGCGTTGGACGTATGAGACGCGAGTTTCATTCTTCGCATTCGTACAGCTTCTTGACTCGATAGATGTCACTTTTGCTGAGTCCGGTTTTCGTGCGAGGATCAGGAATGTGTACACCTTCTATCTTAGAAGTCATCGTCTTCGCACCGAGGCGGGGATAAAGGCTAAAGGCTGTTTCGCCGTACAGCATTACTGAATCGAAGTCAAACTTATCATACAACTTGTTCTGGAAAGGCATCAGCTTCTTGAACTGAGATTCAGCCACTATCAAAATAAAATCAAACAAAGTCCAGATTAAGTTAAAACTAAAGGATAAAAGATTTTTTCTGGCTCTTCCAATATTAGAAATCCTATCCACGAAATGAACTCGCTATTTCTATTGCTCTAAATTTTCAGTTTTTACATAAACAGTACACCATGGAGATGATGGCGCTGTCCTCTATTCGTAAAAGGGGTTCAGACAACTGGCTCGTGTAAAAATTAATTTTCTGTCAATAAATTCCTCTTCACATAAGCCAGTTGTCTAAACCAGTTATACGATCTACCAGCTGCTCATTGCCAAAAAAAAAAATTCCTCTCATGTCGTGACAGAAGTTTTTTAGCCATTCAACTCAGTTCCACTGAGTCTGACTGCATTATTTACACGCATAACGAACCGTTTATCAAAATTATGGCTCTTACTTGGTATAATGTTACTCCAGTGGATTTTGATGTATTTGTCCCTGTCCGACCTCGTGTGCTCGTGGTAGAATCCGACGGCGTGCAGGAGTTCGTGCACGATGGTCGACTGGCGGTAACATCCTTTACCAAGTGAAAGAGGCTGCACTCGCTGATCTCTCCCTACATAAGAGTAGCACCTGAGACAAAGAAAATATCCACAATTATAGCATATTTACTGCCATTCAGTTATCACAAAATTTTTCATTACATATTTTTCCATAATCTTCTACATATTTGCGTTATATGAAACGCAATAAATAAGCCAATTATAAATAAGGCAATAATAAGTCAATTTCAGCCGTTTTGGATCATCAGTCACGAGGGATATGTAGGAAACACAAACGTAAATGCCATAACAGGGAAATTCTCAACGAGGTGGCTGAAAAAAAAAGATGCCCATGAAAAATACGCATGTCAAATATAACCAAAATACAGCCACTCCATATGAAAGCATGTATCATAAAAGGGAAACTAATAATTAATACTACTATATAATACACTGCCCAAATGATAAACTAGACCAGTGTTTCTTAACCTTTTTCAGCTCATGGCCCCCGACGAATTACATTTTTTTCTCGTGGCCCCCTGTCCTATCCAGGGCCACCCCTGCCCTCATCCAGGAGTGAGATACTTTCTATTTTTTTATTATGAATGAAATTTTAATAAATCTCTAGAATCCTGGCTAGGCACGGATTCAAATGATGGATTATCATCTTTCCCAGGAGTCAAATTATATGGTAAAAACGGGTCTGTGTAAAATACGGAACGATCCAACGAACATGCACTATAAATCGACCCTCCCAACACATCAACCGTTGCTCTGGCGGCCCTCTATACTAAGCTGGTACTAGATTTGGTACAATGATTTTCACATGTAAGCTGTTCTTACATATGAAAATCATAGTACCAGATCCCATATATAGTGCAGTCCCTCTCCCTCCATTACAGACATGAAGACCCGGGTTATGCCCCCATAGACCCAAGGGTTAAGATGCCCCTGGTTCTATGGACGGATCTGATGAATTCTGAAAGCAGTAATATTTTTCAACCATGTTTCACTTTTAAAGCTTTTTTCTCACACCTGTTCACACTCCCTTCACCCCCTGTCGTGGATCACCTTTCTTCTGATTTTCTCCCGTGGCCCCCTAGAATCTCCCAGGCCCACAAGGGGGCCATATGGCCCTAGGTTGAGAACCACTGAACTAGACCATAACAAACGGTTCAAAAACCGTCTATCGATTTCTGAACAACAGCTTTTTTTTTTTTCACTTTCATAAAATAAAGTGTTTTCGGAAGATGAATTAAAATTAAGAAATTTCGAAGGTATACGAGGAAGGCAGCATTTAGACATAAGTAACATTCCTTAAAACAGTGGTTGCCAAACTTGTTTCAGCGGGACCCTCTTTCGATTAGAATTTTATTGGCAACCCCCAATTTCGACAACAATTTAATAGGTGTGTGACACCTCCTTCCCCGCTTCTCCTCATGCCTTCATTCAAAAACTTACTGACTGACTGCAACGCTGTTTACGACCAAATTCTCTTGATTTTTCTTATTGTTTCTATGTATATATAAATTAATTTTAAGCATATATTATTACCCTTTTCCTTGGAAAATTCTCAGCTGGTATTCATCATCTGCAGTGGCTTCTCTGAAACGGACGCACGTGTTATCCTCGATGTGTTTCATGGCAGCAGCGATTGCCTTTGTCATACCAGCTGGGTTTCAAAAATGAGCATTTATTAAGATTCTGACAAACATGTAAAGAATTAGCATAAAAAGCCAGATACAAAACTGATTATATTCGTTTTTTACCTAATTCCGGCATAATTTTGTACGGAAGGGTTGCGTTAGGCCACCTCTTGTTCTTAGAAGAAATCGCATTTCTGTCCTAATGGAGTGAATGAAAACCAAACTTAACACCAAGCATAATCAATCAACAATCAACAATCTAATACCTATAGTAGAAAACACAAAATTCCTCGGTATCACGTTTGATAAGAAACTCACTTTCAAACCTCATATTGCACAGTTAAGAGCTCGTTGCATGAAGACGATGAGCCTCTTGAAGGTCATCTCTTCTACATCATGGGGAGCAGGCCGTAAACCACTCCTTCACTTATATAAAGCTCTAATGAGATCGAAGCTTGATTACGGCTCCATTGCTTACGGGTCAGCACCTAGGAGCTATCTGAGCGTGCTCGACCCAGTCCACCACCTCACTCTCCGGATTTGCTCTGGAGCCTTCCGGACGGCTCCAATGGAGAGCCTGTATTTCGAATGCAATGAGCGATCACTGCATCACGGACCGCACCAGCAACTTTCCTTAAAATATTACATAAAAATGAAGTCTTTACCAGATCATCCACATCATCGTGTCATCTTCAATCCCTCATTTCATAGACTTGTTGCTGCTCGTCCTTCATGTGTTCCATCTTACGGTCTTCGTATGAGGGCACACGCAGAAGAACTACAAATAGACATTAGTCGTGTGGCCCCCAGCTGCTCAACAACTGGCACCACGGGAACAGTCTCCGCCAGATGTCTCTCTTTCATTATCATCGTACTCTACAGCCACCACAGTAGATGTCATATAACGACAGATATTTTTTAGGCGCAGGGGTAGGTACAACTGGTACTTCCCCATATATACTGACGGCTCTAAGAGTCTTAGGCATGTCGGTTGTGCCTACATCTGCTGTGAGGAGGCACCTTTCCTACTACCAGACACATTACCTACTTATTCGGCGGAACTGTACGCTATTCTTCAGGGTCTCCGTCATGTACGACGCAAACGCCGCTGACGTTGTATCATTTATAGTGACTCTCTCAGCGCATTGCAAGCACTGTGTTCCTTCACTTATAGCATTCATACCATTTCATGCCATTTTTCATGAACTGCATCACCTTATCCATCACGGTAACACAGTAAAGTTTTATCGGATACCAGGTCATGTCGGAATACTGGGCAATGAAAGAGCAGACGACGCAGCTCGAACAGCAGCTAACATTTACTATAGTAAATTGAAGTAGGAACTGAAGAGCCAAAAAAACTGGTACAGGCATGCGTATGCAAATAAAGAGATATGAAACCAATGGCAGGTTATCGAGATTTAAGTGAGTTTGAACGTGGTGTTATAGTAGGCGCACGAGAGATGACACATAGCATCTCCGAGGTAACGATTAAATTTGGATTTTCACGTACGACCATTTCACGAGTGTACCGTGAATATCGGGAATCCGGTAAAAAATTAAATATACGACATCGCTGCGGCCGGAAAAAGATCATGCAAGAACGGGACCAACGACGACTGACGAGAATCATTAAACGTGAGAGACGTGCAACCCTTCCGCAAATTGCTGCAGATTTCAATGCTGGGCCATCAACAAGTGCATTCAACGAAACATCATCGATATGGGCTTTCGGAGCCGAAGGCCCACTCGTGTACCCTTGATGACTGCACGACACAAAGCTTTACGCCTCGCCTGGGTCCGCCAACACAGACATTGGACTGTTGAGGACTGGAAACACGTTGCCTGGTCTGACGAGTCTCGGTTCCAATTGCTTCGAGCTGATGGACGTGTACGGGTATGGAGACAACCTCATGAATCCATGGACCCTACACGTCAACAGGGGACTGTTCAAGCAGGTGGAGGCTCTGTGATGGTATGGGACGTGTGCAGTTGGCGTGATATGGGACCCCTGATACTTTAGATACGACTCTGACAGGTGACAGGTACGTAAGCATCCTGTCTGATCACCTGCACCCATTCATGTACATTGTGCATTCCGACGGACTTGGACAATTTCAGCAGGATAATGCGACACCCCACACGTCCAGAATTGCTACAAAGTGGCTCCAGGAACACTCTTCTGACTTTAGACACTTCCGCTGGCCACCAAAATCCCCAGACATGAACATTATTGAACATATCTGGGATGCCTTGCAACGTACTGTTCAGAAGAGATTTCCACCCCTTCTTACTCCCACGGATTTATGGGCAGCCCTGCAGGATTCATGGTGTCAATTACCTCCAGCACTACTTCAGACATTAGTCGAGTCCATGCCACGTCGTGTTGCGGCATTTCTGCGTGCTCGCGGGGGCCCTACACGATATTAGGCAGGTGGGCCAGTTTTTTTGGCTCTTCAGTGTATTTTTATCTCTGCCAGTGACCACTTCTTAATCCTCCGAGAAGTGATACATCTCCGCTGGCAGGATCATTGGAATAACCAAGTAAATAATAAACTATATACCCTTAAGCCTCCACTTGGCCAATGGCGTTCGAGCTGCAGTAGGACTAACCGATAGCAGGAAGTTCTGCTTGCCCGATTACGCATAGGACGCCTCACACAATCATACTTATTATTACGAGAGAGTCAACCAGAGTGCCCACATTGTCAAAGTCAATTGACCATTGCTCATGATTTTGCTTGTTCACATCATCGTCATCATTTTACTACCGCTTTTGGTCAGTATCATCTTTCTCTCCATGATATTTTACCTGACCATTGCGATGCATCTTGAATTTTTAAATTTATCAAAGCCATCGGTTTATATGACAAATTGTAGTTTTGCAATCTATGTCATTGTTTTACGTTTCATGCATACTTTTACTTTTCGACATGACAAGAACAAGTCTTCTATTCTTTTTATATGGACATTTGTTTTGGCGCAGCTTGACCAAGATTCTCCTTGCACCAATAAAATTAAAATCTAATCCAACAGAGATACAGACACGATAGTAAAAAAGTCTCACACGTAATTAGGAATGGCATAATATATTTAAACATACTGTTCTCGGTACTGTCTTTAAAATAGGACTCACCACGTTTGGGTCGATTCCTAAGATGTCACCTTCAAACAGATCGGGATTCAACATGACCGATTCATCAAAATCATCCTCTGGAGGGAAAAAAAGATTCTCAGCATATAGAGGGAAAAAAATCCAGATATATTTATATATTCAATATTGATTGACCGAAGAAAAACAAGAGAATGCGGAGATGAAAATTGACAAGGGTGACGGTTGAGACGGTAAAAGTTAAATAAATTTTGTATTACAATCAGTAATATTCGATGGGAGGCTGTTCCAATCTAGTCAATCAGTGTAGGGTGAACACTGAAGCAATCAGTGGAAACAGAGCTCAAACATCATCTCATATCCTACTTCTTACCTCTCATAGATATATCGCTCGTCTAACCCTACTTTTTAAAATTCTATACGGCTGTTTCGACATAGAAACTTGCCATATTCCAATCAAATCCTCTCCAATAGGCTTAACCCAGAAACTGAAACCTTTCCTTGCTTCTACGGATTTCCGTGGTCGACAATCTTTTTTCATAGAAAGTGTCCCAAAACTATGAAAACAATTATAAATTTCGGACTACCTATGTCATTATCTACGAAAAAGGCATTTTCATGTCAAATTTCAAGCAAAATTCCTGCGATATTCCAAACCCGATTGCAAAAAGTTCTATGAATGGAATGTTTTGTTATTTTCACCGTACATTCAGCTAGTAATGGTGAAGGTTATGAACCAAAACTTTAACGATTGTATGCTATGCTCATAAGTTGTACTCAAATCTGTTAATGTATGTGTGAATTACATTATTTGAGATTTCCACTCCACATATCGTCTATAAAACACTGTAGTTAGACAGATATATGCGATAGACCTTAGATTTTGGTTCATAACCTTAACAATATTAAGTAAAATATTATATTGACATTTTGTAATGGTACAATGAATATATTTTTAGAAATCATGTTTCAAGCTCAAGTGAAAAGTTCGCTAAACGCTTTAAAACTTTTATTCACCAATTACTTGTAAGTAATAGCACAACAATAAAGTGAACGAAACTTCGGTTATAAGAGCGTCATCTAAACAAAACAAGTCCTGTTTTGGAATCACAAAGAATAAGGCTTTTATAAAAAATTAATTAATTAATTTTAAAAAATCGATATTCTCTTCCAAAATGATGTTTTCAATATATTCGGATACCTTAGAATGAATTACTATAACAGTCAACAAGGTCTTTTGACCTGTTATCAATTGTAGAAATTTAGCTGACAAAAAAGACAAAAAAAAGAAATGCATGTGTGCGAAATAAAATTTAGCCATTTTGACACTGAAATTAGCCAAGAAAATTTCGAGATTATAACACATGTGTTTCTCAACCGTATTTCATTGAGCCAAAAGGAAAATATATACAGTATATATGCATCAATCTAGGAAGCCTAGAGATACTAGCGGCCTCATCACTAAGAGCGGCAACCCTTGGAAGATTGGGGTAATGGCCGACGATGATTCTCGTAAATCGTTGAAATTTTGCTATTTCACAAAGACGAGAATACAGTCGAATCCCGTTATAACGAACGCCAAGATACCGGAGGAATCACTTCGTTAAAACGAAATTTCGTTGTAAAGGAATTCCAGGTTACCTAGCATTGTTCCTATGTAAACTTATTTGGGGGATTAGAAAAGTGTTCGTTAAAACGAGATTTTCGCTATAATGGTATTCGTTAAAACGGGATTCGACTGTATATATATGTATAAGGCGTCTACGTACCGATATTGAAAACAGGGAAGAAAAATCGAAAACATTTTTTCAAAGAAATAATGGTTTAGAATATACATTACACGCAGCCGTCATATCCGCCATCACCGAACCCTGTGACGTCAGCATTATCGCTTCATGAGCCCGCCCGTATCTCCAGACGCTATACATCGATCCAGCCATTGTTAAATCACGGAAATAATCACCAACTGTCACCTGGGGGTGGTTGAATTCTCCACCATAATTCCTTTAAAACTACTTTGCTGTAATCTGAATAATTACAAGCATTCTTCTGAAATTCTACGTACACCGACTTTCAAGTAGAAAAACTCCAGGGATTCGTACATGTGTTTCATGTTTTCACTTGTGCCAATGAATGCCAAATAAACAGTCAATTAAAGAAACATTTTATTTTCTGGATATTATGCTGAGGCGAACTCGGAAAGAAAAGTCATCTTGTCTCCGCCGGGACTCGAACCCAGGCCCTCTTGCATACCGGACAAGCATGCTACCATCTACACCACTGGAGACCAGGGCCGTCTTAAGAGCATCATGGGCCCCCCCCCCGGGCCAAGTGGTTTTTCTGAGGCCCTACCAGGTGAATTCTAGAAAATTTCAACAGAATATCATTTTTGTGAGGCCCCTCTGCTCTTGAGACCCCCGGGCCCATGCGTTAAGACGGCACTGCTGGAGACACGACCCTGCCTTCCTTATTTCACGCACTGTGGCGTGAGGCACTGAAGTAGATACATTAGTAGCCTCTTAACTTCAGGAATTGGCCCCCAGGTGGGACGGTTTACAGAGATAGATGGCTTTTTCTTTTCGAGTTCACCTCAGAATAATATCCAGAAAATAAAATGTTTCCTTGATATCTTGGGCTGAGAAAAAGCCATCTATCTCTCTAAATAGTCAATTGTCGGTGATTATTAACCTGGGACATGTATGTTATCCCACAGGATATTCTTAGAGGGCCACAGATGAAAATTCCGTAAAAGGGGGATCCATATCAAGTGATTAAGGGGGAACACAGAGACTTATGTAAAAAAAGAAACACATCGTACACGCGAACTATTTTGGCCCATTTTTTCAAACTTTCAAAAGAAAAATTTACTTTCCAACACACCCAATATTATTACTATTTTTCTAAGTTCTGGTAACCTTTTTTTATATCGATAGGCTATCTTATATTATGTAATTATTGTATATTAAGTACACGTAAATAAAGGGGGAAAAAACAGATTTTTTTCTAACTTAAGCTAATTTTAAAAGAATTAAAACATTTTTTGGCAAAATGCCACCGTTGTACGCGTCTAACTTAGACCCACTTCACTTTTCCCTATCTTAAAGGATTAAACAAAAGGTTAGGGTATTTCTTAAACCTGGGTTCACATAATAAAACATCAGATTTTGATAGAAAACTTATTTTTCAACTTGCATTGATAATAAAAATAGCAATATTTACTCGTTTTTTTTTCATTTTAATTAGCAATTTCATGTCTTACAAATTGACCAAAAAGAAAAAATCCTCTTTTAACTGGCTTTGGAAGCGTAATTATCAGAACCAATAATCCCAAATTTTGTTAATGTTATTAGTAGAGAGCGGATTATATGCACTAAAAAAAGTGGCAAAATATACTCTAAAAATATGCAAATATGCACTTAAAAATGGAAAAATATGCATATGGAAAAATAATTACTTAAAATGCAAAAACAATTACTTAAAATGCAAAAACAATTACTTAAAATGCAAAAACAATTACTTAAAATGCAAAAACAATTACTTAAAATGCAAAAACAATGTACTTAAAGTACCAAAATATGCACTTAAAACACAAAATATGCAAGTAAAATACCAAAATACGCATTGAACACTCCTGAATATGCACTAAAAATCTTGAAAAAGTCAAAAATTGTCAAAATATGCACAAAAAATGAGAAAATGTGCATTGAAAAAAATCACCATGAAAAAAAAAGCAGATGTGTTTTTAAAATGCATCTTTTCTATTTCTTAAATGCATATGTGTGTTCATCAACAAAAAAATATTCCCTCATGTACACCACATGTATGTATATATACACCCGCATGTGCAAATAACTTATTACATATAACTCCTACATATTTTTTATTCAGGCATTTTTTAATTTTCAGTTTGTTGAAGCTGCTCGATAACGAAAATAACAGTAATAAAAGAATTTCGATACTATTTCTAAAAAAAATTAACACTTTGACATATCTCTAGAAATGGCCTTACAATAAAACGGTTAGTATTCGTAAAATACTTTATAAATAGGTATTAATTCACTAAACTTCAACTGCGGGAAAAATAACCGATGTTATGAAATTATTATAAACAATATTTATTTGTAAAATTATAAAAGAAATTGAGTGGGCTTAAATAAACCTTCAAAAATATGCACTCATACTGATAATTCTTTGATTTTATGCATTTATATGCATTAATAGTAAAAAGGGCCAAAATATGCAAATGCATATGCACATATCCGGGCTCTAGTTATTAGTTTCTCGGTACTAAAAGCCTTGGGATGACCTGGTTTGCTAGCTGACCTGGTTTTCCTGTTTAAGTTATTTGCTGCTTGCTTTTAATTTATTTCTTCAGATCAAATCGAATCTAATCAGTTTTGAAGGTGGTCATTGCTGTAGTCTGCGTTACTTTGACCTCAAGGCTATTTCTTGTATATTTATACGCCATCTTTCCAGTTTGGAATGAAAAACTTGAAGTAGGATAGGCATTTAAATAAATAATTAAAATAATTATTCAATGCATAATTACGTTTTCAAGTGTACTCAAAAATAAATTACCAAGAGTTGCAAAACTATGACACCTACCTTAGCCCATCAAAATATTGGGTCAAGCAGGGCGCATTTATGAAATTAATTAAAAACTTTGCTTTTGAAGTTACTCAAGCTTAAATTTTCATTTGGAAAAAAAAGAAAGAATAAACGAAATTTTAATCACACTAATAGTTAAAATAATTAAATTGTGCTCATAATTAGGCATCTACCTAACTTAGCAAAGCTGGATTGCAACTCCCACAGTTGAAAGTTGTTTTGAGGGATGGAAAAAACCCGTGCAATCGCAGCATAAAAGACCACTACTGTTGCTGCCAAGTCGACCATTCGTGAACTATCCGAAGCACTTAGGTGCCTTGCTCAGTACCACTACTTGGCAGAAAGTAGAAAAATAGTCAAGAAGTTTTTCCCTACAGTACTAGTATCTACCTCGCTACGTTTCGTTATTGGCCAAAGGAAGGTTAGAGGTGTCAAAGTAGCCCGAGTTTACGGTAAAGCATGAAATTGAATTGAATGAAAAATTTATGTGAAATACAAAATGGGAAAATGTGACTATACTTTTGTGGAAGAAACCGAACCCCCTCAATAATGCCCCCCACCATGGGCGAAGCTGACAGGGCTCTTGTCCTTCAACTACTTCTATTAAACCACGCATGCACCTCATCAATATTCCGCTGCGGAACTTCCAACGAATTGGTACATGTTGGAATGTGCGTGTACGTGTAATGAATCTGAAATAAAGTTTATTTTTCTGTGTAATGCTTGTGATGTGTAGTGTACTACTAAACCAGTGTATATAGTATATGTGTAGTGCTGCCATCAATTTTTCTAACGATGAGTGGAGTGTAATGATTGAATAAGTGTGTGTGTGTGTGTGTGTTGCTCTCTGCGATGAGACTTTGTAACGGGCAAATTCTATAAATTAACTATAGAAGAACCCGTGAAAAATCTGACCGGGGAGGGCCCGCAAAAGAGACTGAGCTCTGGCCTTGTCTGGTCTGATAGCGTAAGGGCCCAGCTCCAGGATGTGGGGATCGTGCCCTCAATAGAGAAGTTGATGCTTATCTACCTCGATGGATCGGGAATTCACTTTACTTTCTGAAAACAATTTTGTCTTTACTAAAAATTCACCGAAAACCAATTTAATAAGTAGATAGATACTCAGTCCTAGAAGTGAGGGCATGTGATAGGAAGATCAGCACAAAAGGGGGAAAATATGGTAAAATGTGGTCTGGGGTGCAGGCAAGAAAGGGTCAAGGAGATCTCAGCTAAGTGACTCACCGTCTACAATAGGAATACACGTCGCGTATCCGAAAAGAAGGAGTACAAACAGTAGAGACGCCATGACACTCGATGCTATTGATACGCAATGCTATCGAAAACGTGTTTCTTATGTACACTTATGTGTGCATCTGAGCATTCAAGCAACTGATTAGGATAAATGGAATTTTATATTTTTTTCGTCCCGTTATCTTCTCACACCTGTTTATGTCCCATCTGAAATCCTCATCAGTCATTATCGCTCATTCATCCCCACAAATATGAGAGAGAGCTCTCGCATACTAGTGATATTTAACATCAAACTTTTCGGTGATAAGTCACTGAGAGCTTATCGTGCTTAAAAAAAAAGTCTCAACTTATCACTGATATTTTTCCCCCATTCATGTTTATTACTGTTCGACCGTGCCTTCCACATTTGGCAAGGACACAATATATACGGGATAATTATAATTAAAATTTCGGTAATCAGATGCTTAGTGAGGCTTATCTAACTGCGATTTTCAAATTCTTGATATATTTTGGAATCTTTGAAAAATCTTTGAAGAGTCTATTACATGACTAAATGAGAGGAGGGTAATATTATGCATACTTTCTCCAGCCAAATTAAAACTATCGATCTTGACTGCCTAGACATCGAAACGTTTGACACTACCCAACTGAAAATACAGTGCACTCTCCTATTAATTCCATATCTAGTTCACCCGATTTGATTTTTTATGCACTTACGCACTAAGTGTGGTATTTATAAACGTCGCAACTGTACTCTTTCAGTACTTAATATAACTATTGATTATGAATTTCTTCATGAAATGGCTGTTGCTTCTTTGGACATTTTATCTGTTGTTGCCCTTGAATGTGCATTTGAATGTTGTCACGTTTGACAGAAGATGAGATGCAAAACATATTATGAATACTCATTGACATAATGCTGAAGTCACCGTGGCTAATGCACCAGCACTGCTTTATTTTCAGGTCTCAAACTCAACGTGACGAGTGGTTAAAACTTGAATCCGCTGCTTTTTTATTCTGACTTGACGTTGTGCCACGTCACGTGTCACGGGCAATCCTAAATTGCGGGAATTTTGTGACGTGGGTACCACGTCAGGAATTATTTTTTGACCCCGTGTCTCACTTCACAGAATTCCTATGAATCATAATTCACACTCACAGACGTCACGTGGTCCCACCTCATGTCAGAGTAGTGTGTAGCTGCCTTTAATGTAGTTCTGGACTATGGCGTGATATCACGTTATGTTCGGTGTCAGTTCATTTATGGTTTGATGACGGAAAGGCATATGGTGACGTCTCAAAAAGAGAGGGTATATTCTTTAGTTCTCTCATTTTTCAGAGAAACTCTTCTTTAAGAGAAAAAAAATCCTCCATGGTTGCTGGCATGCTGCCTTGGCGTGAATACGCTTTGTGGCCAAATCATTTTCTTTAAGCTATAACAAGTGTCGTTGTTCCAGCGGAGCATGCGCAATATCTCGGGTTCGTGCAATTCATACATTTTCATTTTAAACAACGGTTAAAAATATTTTCAAAAATAAAAACACTGAATTCGCAAGAGAGAAGTTTTATCCTGATTACATTATAATGAGGATTTTTCAAGAGGAAGCAGAAAAAGAAAAGCAATGACAGCAGTATAATTTTTGTATTTCAACGTACAGAATACTGTGCTGCCGCCATCGGAGTTCTGTTTCCCTAAAATTTCTTTCTCCGCATAAACTATCGTTCGTACCTCATTTCAGATTAATCAAATTCAAGAAAAAGTCTTTTTATTGATGACAGTAAAAAATAATTGTTCTAATTATATTCCATTTACACATTTCCCTTCTAACCGTAACAGCATGGCTTTCATTCGGCGATTGTCTGCACCGGATTGAAATCTAAAGCCCCCGCTAATCATATTATAATCATGAGGTACTACTATGCACCTGAGTTACTCACGATGGCTCATGCGTTAACCCATTCCGGTCCAAAGGTTTCTTCCGTACTTTATTGGTACAATTTTATTATTATTATTTTTTTGTGAAGCTTATGGGTTTTGCTAAGAAGCCAAATTCACAAAGACTTGGCTATGTTCGTAAAGCCTTGTTGTTATTATAATGAAGTATCGGTTTTTCCTGATATCGAATCCACCTTGGCATAATACCGCGAATGTTTGAGACGGCAGTGGCCCCAGCCGCTCGAAAGTCTCTCTTCCTCGAGTGCGTTCTATTCTATTCTACACCAGGATTTTCTAACTGGTGTTCCGCGGAATCCTAGGGTTCCGTGAGAGCTTTTTTGGGGTTCCACGAAATCAAAAGTGACGAAACCCCAAAAATTCAGGTACCCTGATTTTTTTGAAATTTTTCTTGTTACTGTTTCACCTGAAGCAATTTTTATAACAAGATTTTTTCGGAATTATTATTCCCGAAACTTAAGACGTTAAAAGATGAGAATCCTTAAAAGATGAGAATCCTTAAAAGATGAGAATCCTTAAAAGATGAGAATCCTTAAAAGATCCTTATGTCTTCCTTAAAAGATGCGGAACTTTTCAATTGTTTCTTTGTTTGCATTCTGTGCCCCCCCCCTCCGCCTCTCTTCTTTCGGTTGAGCTTCATGACGTCGGATTCTTTTCGCTATCTGAATAGCAAATCCTAAACAGCAATCATAAAACAGAGTAAAGGAAAAAGCTTCACTTTCTAACTTGTCTAAGGTCATTTTTCCCCACTCTACAGATTCTTTACCACAAACGGAACCCCGTTTACACGACGTTCAAGAGGCCACGTCGAAACGTTGTATATGGGTGAGAAAATCCTACAACTGGAACTTCGCTGAAAATTATCCTTTCCCCCCCCCCCACCTCATAGACCTCAAAAAAAAAATCATAAAAATTCAATGGTTTTAATTGCATTTTGTTTGTTACATAATAATCCATTCAACATAAACATAAACAGTCAAATCTCAATGTTTGTCGTCTAGAGGCCTGAGCCTGTACAGAGCAACTAATTAAAGGTAAAGACGAAAGAAACAAAAAATAACACAAAACTTATAATAAAAAAAAAAATAAAGTTAAATAATGAAATGAATTTTTAAATAAATTTTTGTAATAATTATGCTGAAATACATGTTCACATAACAGTAGCATTTGATATAATAACAATTGATATGAGGCAACTACAGGCGTATGGATAACAATATAATTCGCTTCTATAATTGAAAATATACATCTATATCGTCTATTGCTATTAGAAATTTAAAAAGTGATTTTTTTAAATGATGCAAACCTAGATATATTCTGCATTACCAACGGTAAAGCATTAAATAGTTTAGGAGCAAGGTAGTAAAAATGTTTGCGAAATATTTCTTTTCTAAATGAGGGTATGCAATAAATTTCGTTTGGTCTTTTCAGTGATATGGACTCTCTTTGAGTGCATATTGATTTATTACGATATATGTAGAGTATGATTCGGTAGATGGCGTTATGTCTTATGGGGAGTAGATTTAAATTTCTATAAATTGAGATTTGAGAACGAGCACTGTAAATAGTTTTGAAACATCTGTTTTGAATGGAACAAATAGGCTGTAGATTTGTCTTGTAATCGCCACCCCAGATGATGATACCATAATTGACAATTGAATAAAACCAGGCATAGTAAATTTCTCTCAGAAATTCTGCCGTTACCTTTTGTTTCAGATAATAGAATTTATATACAATAAAATATTGTACATAATAATAGGGGTAATTATTCTCATTCTTGAGAATAATTACCCCCAACATTAAATTTTTCGAAATCATATTGTAAATTACTTAAATAACTGTAATTCTCATTATACCACCGTTGATTAAATCTTGAGAATTTTTATATTTTGATTGATCTTCTGGATATTTGAAAGAAAAAAAACCCGTAATTTTTCATTTTTTCAAGAAAGATTTTTTTTTGGTTTTGTTTTCCATATCTAAAAGCAAAGCGGATAATCAAATCTAGCTCTTTAAAAGTTGTGTAAAAGAAAAAAAACCGAAATACTAGACATTGGTGTTCCTCAAACCACGCGTCCCGGCTCTCAGGGGCATCACCAACCTTTGTCAAGGGAGTCGCGGCTAGCTGTCAACATTGCTTGTTTAAAAAAATACCCCCTTCAAAGCACTAGACTATTCTGGGCAGGGATGCAACTTGGGGGAGGGGAGATTAGGGGTTATAACTTGGGGGTCTGGTGACCAGGGAGAGTGCAAAGTTCACCCTTTAGCCTCTCCTTCAACATTAGAAGGGGTGCCAAAATGCATGCTTGCCCCGGCTGACTAAGTATCGAGTAGCGGCCTTTAGTCAATTAGTCAATCATCAAAGTTTAAGGCTTTTGAGTTGACGATATGCAATGAAAAACTATTATAGCGACGTATTTTCGTAATTCACAATAATTACATAGAAATGATAATTTTCCAAGCATTTGGAGTTCGAGTTGAAATGAAAACGTCGATAAATTGACGTTTTTTCCACTCATAAATGTCCTGTTGTCTTCCTTTTTGCTCCCGTCCTCGTCTGTGAGGGACTCGAGTCATTTGGACCACATGAGAAGAGCTCGAGAAAGGCATTGACACATTGAACCGCATTTTTTTTTTCCTTCCAGTTATTCTTTTGTTTAATGTTGAATGAAAAGCGCAAGGGAAATTTCCCACGAGTAACAATCATTTTAAGTGAGTGAGTTCACCGTAAATTCCAAGATTCAGCATCACAGTAACAGATGATGGCTCACAATGCCCAATCAGTGCTGGTCATGTAATATCTCCCCAGCGCGACCCAACCCGCAAGGGTAAAAGGCTTATATCCCTGGAGGGACAGAGCCTGGGTCGTGACTGGTCTGTCGGTCATGTAATATCACGTGACAAGTAAACATTTAGCATGTTTCAGGGGGAAAAAAAAGCTATATGGGGGTCCGTACGGGCCTCCGTCCCACAGGGCAGCGTCCTGGGCCCACAGCTCTTCTTACTATATATCAACGATTTCCCTACGCCCAGAAATGGTATACTTGCACTATTTGCCGATGACGCAGCGATTCTATGCAGCAGTAGAAACCCTGCATATGCCCTTTGGAATCTCCAAGATGCTGCCCACGACATAGAACAATGGTGCGTAAATTCTGATGTGCGAATGAACTACGACAAATGCAAGTTCATGTGGTTTGCGCGTAGAACCAAATTACCTAGATACGCACTTGCGTTTGGGGGACACAGACTGAACCCAGTCACACACATTAAATACCTCGGGTGCATACTCGACAAAAAACTTCTCTTCAGAGAGCATGTTCAAATGGCCCGGAATAAAACTGTTGGAATCATGGGCATGCTCAATCGAATCACTTTCCCTCAAGCACAACTAACAACACACAATAAAATAATCCTTTACAAATCCATTCTTCGACCCACAATGCTTTATGCCTCCCCGGTATGGGCCCATGCCCGCAAACTAAATATTAAAGGACTCCAAACAAGACAAAATAAAATACTAAGGCAACTTCTACACGCACCTTGGTATCTCCGGAACATTAATATCAGAGCAGATTTGCAAATCTCACATCTCTGGCCATATATACTCCGCCTAAATCAAAGCCAATTCGACCGAATGAGCGAGTCAACGTACCCACATATCCGAATAATTGTAGATTATGACGTTAATGAACAATGGAAATATAGAAGGCCCAAACAAATTGGGCAACTACAATGGCACGAGCTCTAGCTCCTTGTGTCCAACATACTTTTCGAGCACCCAGTACCATAACCTCCATAGCACGAGCCGATAAACACACCACTTCCATAAGGGGGCGTTCCCACTCCCTTCTTGTAAACAAACAACATAAACTGACCGATGGACGAGGAAAAGAAACACCAAGCAGCAGAAAAGAGAGAGAAATAGCTCTCTCTCTTCTCCTCTGACGTCACGAACGGCCCCTACAAGGTCACGGAGCGAGAAAAAGAAGGGAAAGAAAAGAGAAAAAGCGCTTGGCGCGGAGCCAAAACTGCTCTCCCAACTTGCCTCTCTCTCGTCAGAGGGCGCTGAAGGAGGAAAAAAAAAGAGAAACTTTTTATTACTATTATAGTAGCGGAGGGCTTCCCTCACATACGCCAAAAAAGGCCTAGCGAAAAAGGCTTAGGGAGTAAAGTCGGCCTCCCATGACAACATGTAAATATAGGAGCGACCGCTCGCCCGACACGGCTCACAGCTGAGCGGAATTGAACCGTGCTGAAGGGAATCCCAGCTCTAGCTACACTGTACATATTATACTTAACCATATTTAATCAAGGAACATATATTACCCCAGGAATTTTTGCAAGCTTGTATAAATTACATAATTCCCATAAGCTCACCCCAACGAGAGGGAAAATTTTTTAACAGGGAATATCTACTACTCCGGAAATATTTTATAGCAAGCATATATAAATAAAATAATTATCATAATTTACCCCAATGGGGGTGGAAACTTCTCATACCATGGTACCCATAATTTCAAATCGGCATCAAGAGCAAGAGAATACTACTGTTTGTTGTTGCTTGTTTGTGTATATCAAATTCATGTCTTCCCTCCTTTACTTTGTCACCTCTCTCCCCCCCCTAACAAGTACTAATTTTTCTTCTATCCCCCCTCTTTTTCTTGCACTCTCTCCTTCACTCTAGGTCACCACAACTTGTCGCATTGTTCTGACGGAAGCTCACTACACTACTGGAAAAGCAGAAGTTGTCGCATATCCAGAAAACTCAAAAAAACTTCAAAAAAAAAAAAAAAAAAATTTTCTTTTACAAAAAGAGGTCTCCTCGTCTTCACAGCTCACTTCTCTGTCTTCTTCTACTTGTTAACAATACTAGCAGAAGGTTGTGGCGCATTCTACCTGCAGGCGTGATACCAGACCAGTCGTTAATTATTGACCAAATCCCAAATTTGACAAACTTTCTCATTACACATGCACTTAATTACACATACTCTCTTGTCTTTCTCTTCACACGTAGTCCCCGTGGCTACAATTTGTAAGCCCGCAGATGGCTCCACTGAGCCAGGCCCGGGAGGAAAAGTTTAATTCTGGTCTGGTCTGGCTATATGGGGTCAATCCAATATTGTACAAATCCTTCTTCCAACCAATCAAGATGCGTACATTCATCTACACCTTTCCCAACTATGCAGCCGAGAAATACGATACCATGGAAATTCCGTTCATTTCTGCTTTTTCCAACTCATAGAGAATGGGATCTACTCGAAGTTATTTATGGTGATGTGTATGCTGTGGTTTCTTTTGCGTTAAAGGCCTTGTTAAGAAGCTAAATGCTGTACACTGATCAGCCTGTCCTTGTTATAAGTCTATATGAAGCTGGGTGACTTTTTTTTTTGTCAAAATCTTCGTTTTACCCTATTTTTGAATGATATTGCGTCAATCGATCGAAATGTTTTGGTGGGCCACCAATATATCGACGGCGGGCCACGGGTCGAAGAACCCTAGTTTATAAGGAACTCAAACCCGTACTCAGGAGGCGAAATGGTGCATTTGCATTGTATATTCATGAGTTGTTGGAGTTGAAGGGGGGGGGGGGCTCAAATGGCATCAGCCATCAGCCCCCAGTTTCTGGTGCCTATGGTCGGATTGTTTGAATATTATTTCGGTGTGATAATACACAAAGTGATTTGAAATGTACATTGCATTGTAAAAAAAAATAATTTGAAAATAGGACTTTTTTTTGCAGCTGTTACACATAAAACTTAGATACATTGTCATATAAAAAAAAATTCCTTAAAGATATATTCTCCGCACGGATACATTTAATAGTGAATAATGGAAATCGTGCTGGGGGGGACCACATTGATTGCAATTTATTATCTCGATGTGCACCCACCCCAACGCCCCTCACTGCGAGAAATGGAAATCCGGACAGAAATGCGGCTTATATGGTAAAAATTAAATTTTAAAAATTTATTGGATCCCAATTTATTATTTTGGTGTACGTTCCAATGCCCTCGATGACTTCAATGACTACTTTCCTTCATTTGTTAAAATTTAAAACAGGTGGGAAGGGGCAACATTTCCAATAAATGAGAAAAAAAAATTAGTTCCATTTTTTACGCCTAAAGCAACTACCCTATTTATAAGATCACAGCAAACATGAATTTTAATTCAAATTTTTCGCGACGAATTGCCAATACAGCGACGAAATGAGTGCGAAAAATTTGTACCGCGACGAAATGAGCCTGCGACAAATTTTCACCACGACGAAATGAGTCTGCGACAAATTTGTACCGCGACGAAATGAGTCTGCAACAAATTTTCACCACGACGAAATAAGTCTGCGACAAATTTGTACCGCGATGAAATGAGCCTGCGACAAATTTTCACCACGACGAAATGAGTGTGCGACAAATTTGTACCGCGACGAAATGAGCCTGCGACAAATTTTCACCACGACGAAATGAGTCTGCGACAAATTTGTACCGCGACGAAATGAGTCTGCAACAAATTTTCACCACGACGAAATAAGTCTGCGACAAATTTGTACCGCGACGAAATGATCCTGCGACAAATTTTCACCTCGACGAGTTTGTAGCACGACGAATTGACGCTGCGACAAATTGAATGCGACGGATTGTCCCGCGACAAATTGACCTAGACCCCTTGTGTTACACTGTAGATGAATCGAGCAATAAAGTGCACAGCATATGAGATGGTGAATTGGTTTTATATGTAAGGTAGGATACATGTGTTCTACTCTTTTGGTCACGTTTAGAGAAGATTTAAAATGCAAAATTTGTTGTAGGTAACTGGTTTAAGCTTATTAAGTCATACCAATACTGTTCTTTAATACATTTAATTGGCTTTCTATTATTTAAAAAATATATTATTGCATAATATTATATATTATGAAAAATTAATCCTTAATCAATTTGTACCATTTGTGGCCACCTCTAATTATTCAACAAGCACTTAATGTTTAAGCGTATACAGACTGCATAGCTAACTGTAAGAATGGCATTTTACTGGCAAACTCCGTTGATCTTGTACTTCCGTTTAAGAAAAAAAAATTCAAATAACGTGTAGAACTCAGATATGTAATTTGTGTTTCAAGGGGATATTAAAATTTAAAAAAATGTTTACACACTACCCCGTGTGCCCAAAACAGAAAGTTGTTGCCCTCTCTCTCCTGATGCAAAAAAAAAAAAAAAAATCCACGTCTCCAAGTGCAATATACACTGACATATTCGAATTCGAAAAACGGTGGAAACTTGGGAAAATACAGTGTTGATTGCGGGTAAAACCGTTTTACCCGCATTTAACGCAGTTTTTTCATTATAATTTATCACGCGAGAAATGTCACGGACCAGGAAGCCCTGCAGCCACCAAATTAAACAAGACTTTTTATTATAATTTCTGCAAGTAAAATTGGTTTTCGGTTTTAAACCGGTGAGCAGTATATATTTTTTTTATTCTATGATGCGTATTGGCTAAATTCAAGCGCCATAATACTGAATAATGTGTTTTTTTATTTGTCTGCCGCAAAATAATTCTTTGTTTTAGCGTTGCTAAACGCTCTCAGGAACGTTTTTAATCCCGGCCAGCGTCGGGTAGTTCCCCCCCCCCCCCTCTGATGAAGAGCCCAGGCGCTGGCTTCCATTTTCGACTTCCACATATCCTGTTCCGAAAATGTTTGAATTCAAATTCTATCTTGTGATCGTCGGTCTTGCTATCGGCTATGCGCTGAATCTAATCCAAAACGTACTGTATAATGTCATCAAGTTTATTTTCTGCTACATCAGTTGCCTCGATACTAAAATTTTATGATCGAAAGTTGTAGAGAATCGAAAAGTTGTTCTTTGTTGATAGGAAAATCCCATTCTTCCAATTGATTTTCTACCTCAAGCCCTAATACAGCTGGGGGCCAACAGGGGCAGAGAAAAGTGGTGCTTGCCCTGCAATCCTGTGGCCCAAAGTAAATCAAGCCACTTCCCGAAAACTTTACTAGCCTTTTTTGCGGGCATTTCATTCTGAATGGCCTTAACTGCACTTACTACTTCAGATGGAGAGTAACAAAACATCTTTCTGACGGAAATATTACTTGCATTTTTCTTAACTGGGGGGCCATTAATATGTAGAAGAGAAACAATACTAAATTGAACAGATAAAAAACTAACAATGTGGATGAAAGTGGAACATATATTACCACTTTTGGCCACCTACCATTAATTGTCAAAAATACATAATTTAGATATGAAATTAGAATTAGAAGAACGCATACAATCTAGTGTTGTTTTAGAGGGAAAACATTTCCGAGAACTTGATGATAAATTTTACAAAACCTTGCTCTTAAACAAAGAACTTGACACTTTTGAGCGCACAATATAGGTTCATGCATATATTCTTCTTGAAAGTCACACGTGATGACTAAATTAACCAATCAGATTATAAATAACAAAGTAGTGTTTGTTGAAGGTTGAACAATGCATTTTATTAGTTAATACCAAATCGCAGGTTAAATACTGTACAAGATAGTATAGTGTATCCAGAACTGGTACAGTGGCCAAAAGTGGTACACTTACACTGCATGAATTATCAATGCTTGAATTAAATTTTTTTAGGAAATTTTGCCTGTTGCGGCCTTTGTATTTGTATCCCACAGATCATTAGGATAGAGGCCTGTCAGACTCCTTCAACAGTTGCTGATAATATTTCAAGGTGATCCTGCAGTTGGTACGCGTAATTATCAAGAAGTAGGGGCAGCAAGGCTTAAAGTTTCCACCATTTGGGGTTATCAAGCAGAAGGTGAGATATTTTCATGATTAAATGTTAATTTTTCTAACTATTGACACCAAAGCACATAATTGATGAAGATGAACCAGAAACTCGAAGAACAATTTCTCATTCCCGGTGAGTAAAGTTTCTCCTATTAATTTCAATTACGTTGCTGGAACTGAGTGATGATGAGAACGGTGTAACTGACGAAGGATCCCACAAACGCCAATATACTACTTTTATCGATTTTGAACACGTCAGCAGCCGTCATGTGGATGACTTCTCTGTCGACGATGGCTTTCAGCAAATGAGAATAATTAGTTACCTGGGGATGTCTTCGACGCACTAAAATGTAGTTCTCGTGGATGTTTCTGCAAGCCAGTCTTATCTGCAGCAGGGCATCGGGTATCTTCGATGACGTAATGATAATTACCAACAACGTGCAAACGTTGTACGCATTGACAATCACCAAGTACATCGTGATTGAAATAAACTTTTCATGGTATACGGGATTGAAAATAGCATTGGAAATCACGAGGAATAAATCCATGCTATGCAGTGTGAAAAGAATGAATAAAGTCACGGAGAAAGTGTTTTTTGTTTCTTTCACGAGCCACAACAGTCTTCTATGCAGGAGAAATATTGTCGTCACGTCTCTATCCGATACCTCTGGGATGGCCATGCACATCGCCTTGAAACCCATAAGCATGGTATAAATTCCGTCGCAAAGTAAGTAGTAAATCAACATCGAAAACGAAGGAACGATTACTAACATAGCCGTCTTTAAGACAAAGCCCAGCGTCACCATGAAAGCTGCAAGTTTACTTGGACAAGTGGAAGAGAAGCAGTAATACACGGCGTGGATCTTGTAGAATTGTAGATGGTTAAAAAATCGCATAACGTTTAAAAGGGTCGATAAGAATATTATCGCGAAAAAGGGCTTGTCGACCGACTGACGTTCTGTATTTGGGAAATTACTATCACGGGAAACGTGCTCCATTCTGTTGGAAATACGAATTATTTTCCTGGATTTAACGATCATCAATAACCATGTAGCCATCTGAAGCAATATCGAGCATAGAGTTGAAATTTCTATGAAGCGCAACCAAGATTCATTGAACATCGCAGTTGTCTGAAGAGCAAATTGGTACATTCCTGCGAGCGTTACTATTGCGATGTTGGAGAACAGTTTACATCGAAGAGCATGGCACCTGAAACGGGTTCGCATACAGCATATTGTCATCAGCGGCTTGATGCGACTAGTATTCCTTCGAATGACCGATTCCAAACGAACATTATCTGATATCCGTGAACGCTTCATTACCGATTCAATTTTGACTTCACAACTACTCTCTTCCAACACTTATTCGCAACTGATGATATAACAGACTTCCCCGTAAACTTAATGAAATGTTTTTGGATTTGTGATGTCTCTCCCAAGCGAGATCGGACTAAATGGTTGTATATTTTGCGCATCGGAAACCGTATTTCACATCATAACTGAAATCGGTCGTTATACTAATATCAACGATTCCACCGTGTTTAAAAAAAAATTACAGCAATATAATAACAATCATACCCATAATAACCGATAAGGATACACCACTGTCACATGAGAAGAAATTGATTCTAATAATAATTATCAAAAATAAAATTCCTCGTTTTTAACGCGTACTCTAACATTATATATCGGTTCAATAAGTGCAAATTAAATACTGAATGTCTTTGGAGAAATAAATGGTTGTTCTCTATCATTCATCATGAGAGATAATCGGAAATCGAATAGAAAACGCGCAGCTATTACGAACTCCAACTTGGTGTTGTTTTGAGTTATTCTAGTGGAAATACAGTAAGTGAATATTAATTACATACGTGTATTGCATCTACTCATTTTGGGTGTTTTGATCTTCCATTAATTGGAATCATAGCGACGTTCATCCAACAAGAACTGTAAGGCTAACAATCTATTATTATGAAAGATAGATGGCTTTTTCTCAGCCCAAGATATCAAGGAAACATTTTATTTTCTGGATATTATGCTGAGGTGAACCATCAGAGATAGAATCTACCTCCTAGAGATAGAAGGCCTCCGCACTCTGCTTGTGACGTCAGTATGTAGTCTATTTTCCCTCAGAATATTCAGGAAAAAAAAAAATTCCCTACTCGTGCCAGTATTGATGTTGTGAGGAAAAGAAATGATCGATCTCAGAATTGGCGATTTCTATGCCCCACATCCAATCACTATGCGGCTTTTGTGAGGCAATCGGGAAGATTCGACGCCAAAATAAGGAGAAACGAAATACGATGCTGTGTGGCAAACTTGCTAGGTAGTCTGAATGACGTTTACGGCAAACACTGTAGAGGCCTTCTATCTCTAGGAGGTGATGGGTGAACTCGGAAAGAAAAGTCATCTTGTCTCCGCTGGGACTCGAACCCAGGTCCTCTTACGTGAGACCCTCTTGTGCCTCACGCCACAGTGCGTGAAATAAGGAAGGAAATAAGGAGACACGACCCTGTCTCCAGTAGTGCAGATGGTAGCATGCTTTCCCGGTATGCAAGAGGGCCTGGGTTCGAGTCCCGGCGGGGACAAGATGACTTTTCTTTCCGAGTTCACCTCAGCATAATATCCAGAAAATAAAATGTTTCCTTGAAATCTATTACTATGTTTAAAAATGCGTGTATTATATGAATGGTCGGGTAATATGGAATACCCGGTCTACTCCGTTATCATGTATTTCTGTGAAGTAGAATATTGATGAAATACAGTAGACATTTGACTATCCGGCCCCTTGTTTAAAAAATAAAAATACATTAATGAATTACAATATCACACCTTTTTTCACATTTGTGTAATCGTTTTTCAATGAACCGTAAAATAATTTTCGTAAGAATTCAGCCTACGTTTTGTTCATTTTTGGAAGTGTATATGCTATGTGTTGCACAGCAGTGTTTCCCGGCCTTTTTTGATGCGGTGGACCCCATTAGTTTAGGTTAAGGCATCACGGACAGCGAAGGTCAATTTGCAAGCTGCCTCGCCATGAAATCCAATATGTGTTATTTTTTATAATTTGCATATCATAACAAACTGAATTAGCACAAATTACACTTTCACAACACTAAAAGCAATAATAGTGAAGGAAAATGGTCCCGCTGGGTCGGTTGAATAACACTGCTGTACAGTGTACATGAGTTTATGTTTCCGGCAATTGAGTAAGACATTGCGAAGTTTATCTTGAAATATGTGCAATATTTCTATTTCCGGACCTCCTTTTACAGTAGTAAATTTTTAAAACATAACATTTTACAGAAGTGCATAACAGACATTTATTAGGTACTCGTCTGCACTTCGAGGTCGGAAAATATTGATAACAGCGGGTTTTGGTATGAAAAAGATGTTTATGACGGTATGGTATGGTAGGAAGTGAGTACTGCATTTATAGAACTCCAGCTTTTTCGTTTTCCGGCCCGCCACATTAGGCCGGAGTCTGCTGTAATTGAAAATGCCGCCATGATGCTGTTTTGTAAGTGTCACTTGGTTGTCACCATCATCATGGCTACAAGATTTGTTTTGCCACTTCCAGAAATTTATTCAGACAAGTTTTCAAGTTGTGTTTATTGATTATTGGAAGAGTGCCAATGATTTAAAACTAGGCACAATCTACATCGGAAGAGATGCATTTTGTTGTACTGCAGGCTACTCATTTTTTTAGGTATAGGTTCTTCCCAGTTATACGAGACACAATTTTTTCAAAGATGACGGGTCGGATGATATGAATACTTGTGAATTAACATAAGCTACCAAAGCTATATTTATGATGGACACTCTTAAAACTCTCTCACCCCCATGAATTGGTTTTTAATCCATTTCTCAAAGAAAGGAAAGTACTGTGTGTGTGCAGCCATGAAAATGATCATGAAATATTGTGGATGAGAGTTATGTAATTATGTATACGTGCAATATATACACACAATGACAACAAAATATAAAACATATTCTAATTGAATTCATGGAGCTTCACGCATGCCATTCGAGTTAGAGGACCTATTCAAATCCCTGTAGTTGATAAAATAGTTATTATTTAGGGCATTTTGTAACTTTTAGACGTATATACACCTGATATTTTTCGGATAAAGGCCATCAATACTTAGACATGATATATTTCACTTTTAGCTCGCTCATTTTTTCCAATGTTCCAAAACAGCTTCCGATATTTCTGAAAAAATCAAGAAAGAACGTAAAAGAGAAACTTCACTTTTTTGCAGAAATATTTTTTAGTTGTTTTTCGTGAACTTTCAATGAAAGAAAAATATTATTTTAATGTTGTTTGGCACATACATCGCAAAAATAACACAATTTTTTACAGCCTCAGTGGTATTTTTCTACTTTTATTGTTCGAGTGTTTCTTTTTAACACTATAGCCACGGGAATTTCGACCTGCCTAAAACAATGACTGAAAAAAATCGCCATAAATTATTTTCCTTAAACCAAAATTTCTTAAAATGGAATCCATTCAGTGTCTTTGACTTAATTTTGCAATAAACCCTTGTTCGTGTACCAATGTTTTTAACTTTAAGAAAAGGGGTTTCCAATGAGAAAGTCTAATTCAGTGTTTTGTTATTTTAAAGAGGATTGACTATGGTTTTTTTTTTCAATGCTTGCTGATCAATCTACAATCATTGTGTAACTACACCACGGCCCAATGATAAAGGAGCACTGGGGTTTTTTGGTCAAAATAACATCAAAATGGCTTTTTTCCCCATTTCAGAACCGAACTAAGAATTTCAACTGGTATAATCACTCTACAAAATGGCAAAGTTTTCATCATTTATTGAATATTGTGTTGAAGTAGATGCACCGTATAAATGTCTTAAGTGCAAGCTTGAACGAAATGACTATTCCCGATTGTGACGTACACACACATTACATCTCAAAACACACACATACTTTCCCTTCTAACCCCCCCCCCCCCAAAATTCTTTCAAAATCAGGCCACCACTTTGCCCCGCTCGTTACGTGCGGCAGACTTGCCAAGATGCAACGTTACCGCCGAAATAGGCCCCTTGCTAAACTTACGTAACTGAAATATCAGAATCTCTGATAGATGACGTACTTTATACGGGTTCTGTCTTGCATTTTATGGTTGTTATAAATTAATATGGTGAATCTCATGTAAATTAATATGTGTTAAAAGTAACTAATAATGTTATGAAAATAATTTTTACGTAACTATGTAAGACGCAGAAATATTTTAAATTGTAAAGCAGCAAATTCCGCTCTTCGAGCGGAAGAATATCGAATATGAAGTAATAGAACGAATAAGTTCGATTGGGGTTCTTCCATGCAAAACTCATGGGATACCGCACGATGTTCGGTACACAGGGCGTCCAGAATTAAAAGCTTTATTTTAAAGTAGCCTATGGGCGAAACCAGTCATCAGAAAATTGTGAAATTTTGTGGAGGACTTCATGAAGTGATGGGAATTTGTTTCAAATGGGGGAAAAATTAGTTGCACGTGTCGCCACCAGAGGGCGTTTTATTAAGAAATGACTCATTTTGGCAAACGCTTACAATTTTAACAATTGTTAAACACTTTTACAATTGCTACTGCAACAAAACACGTTCCACATGATGGCCATCATTTTCAGATATCATGTGAAATCGCAAGACGTCATGTTCCACAACTGACGGAAGTGTGTGCAGGGAAATGTTCGACACGTGGCGTGAAATGCCTTTAAGGGCAGGTAAAGTTCTTGGATTGTCACGACTTACCAGACGTTTCAAATGCCCCCAAGGACAAAAATAGCATAGATTAAGGTTCTGGGAGGCCATAGATTAGGGGAAGTGCTGGGTGAAGACACGTTCTTCTGTGAAATGTGTTTTAAGAACATCCTCTTAACACACACTGCAATGTGTGGAGGAGCTCCGTCTTGCATAAAGATTGTGTCTGCAAGGCAGTGACGTGCTTGCAGAGCCGGAACAATTTCGTTTTGTAACAGGAATGATATCGCTTTTACTGGACCTGTAACTCCTCGTAGACGTAGGGACCAAGAATAAATGATGCAGTAAATCCACACCATACCGTCACTTTTGGTGAATGCAACAGTAACTGTAAGATAATGTGCGGATTTTCTGGTTCCCAAAATGGGCAGTTGCGAGTATTGACTGCACAATCCAAGTGAAAATGCGCTTCGCCTGTCCACAGAATATTCCAAGGCTAATCTGAATCGACCTCAACGGGTTCACGGAATCTTTGCTCTCGACATTTCGTCCCTAGCACGTTTGGCCCCCGGAAATTTCACCCCTGATATTTCGCCCCGGATATTTCACCCAGGACATTTTGCATGTCCTGATCATATGAGCAACCCGGTGAGTGACCCTATGATCTAGTGAGTTGGACATTTTCCCTGATATTTCGCCTGCCCTGACCGCATGAGTGACCGTATAGTGAACATATGAATGATTGTATGAGTGACCGCATGAATGATCAACTAAGTTACTTTATATCAATACACATTTATCGATTGGTATTTCACCTGCCCTGACCGTATAAGTTACCGTAGAAATTACCGCAGGAGTAACAAAGTAAGTGATTGTATGAATCATCAAGTGAGTGACCGTACGAGTGATCAAGTGAGCGACTACGTGAGTTGGGCCGGCTATCTCGTTTCAGACCCAACATTTCGCCCCTTTGGTAAATGTTAGGTGAGTATGCAGCAGAAATATTTGCACAAAGCATAATACTTATTATGTGTATTGCTGTCACAAATGCATTGACGTACGTATTAAGTGTGACGAGGTAGTTTGGGGGGGGGGCGATTTTAATGTTTTTCTTCAGGACTGTTATGTGTACTCCAGCTTATGTTGAAAAATTTCGCTGCGACGTAAATTTGGAAACAATTATTTTATGCTTCACAGCAAATTCCAAATTTTTAGGGCCCATTAAAGTATTACATAACCACCCATAACAGGGGGGATGAAGAGGGGGATAATCTTTGCAGACACTCACGCGATCAATGCATTCGGTCACTCACTTGGCCAATCATACGGTCACTCGACTAGTCACTCATTCGGTTACTCACTTGATCACTCTTATGGTCACTTGGTCATTATTACGGTCACTCATACGGTCAATCACTTGGTCATTATTATGGTCACTCATACGGTCACTTGCTTGGTCACTCACTTGGTAATTATTACGGTTACTGATGTGGTCACTCACTATATCACTCATACAGTGAACCATAAACACTCATTCGGCCACCCATATGGTCAATCACTCAGTAACTCCCTTGGACATTCATACCGTCACTCACCTGGTCACTCATACAATCATTCATATGTTCAATCACTTGGTCACTCATTTGGTCACTCCTACAGTCACTCACCTGGTCACTCATACAATCATTCATATGGTCAATCACTTGGTCACTCCTACAGTCACTCACCTGGTCACTCATACAATCATTCATATGGTCAATCACTTGGTCACTCATTTGGTCACTCCTACAGTCACTCACTTGGTCAATAATACAATATTCCTATGATCAACCACTCGCTCACTCACTTTGACACTTACACGGTCAATCACTCAATCACTCACTTTGGAACTCATGCAAGCAATCACTCGGTCACTCATGCGGTCAATCACTCAATCACTCACTTTGGAACTCATGCAAGCAATCACTCGGTCACTCACTTGGAAACTCATACAAGCATTCAGTCTGTCACTCACTTAGTCACTCATACGATCAATCACTCAGTAACTCCCTTGGACACTCATACGGTCAACCACTCAATCACTCACTTGGATGCTCATACCGCCACTCACCTGATCATTCATGCAATCAGTTATATGGTCAATCACTCGGTCACTCATATGGTTAATCACTCACTTGGACACACATACTGCTACTCACTCGTACAGTCAACCCGCGCTCATAGATACTGTCGCTCACGTGGTCAGTGATTCTGTCACTCACTTAGTTATTTGTAGGGTCACCAATTCACTCGTAAGGCCGATTTCACACTCATCACTTTGTCACTCACATGGTCACTCATCCACTTATATGGTCACTCACTCATACAGTCGCTCATGCGTTCAGGGCAGGTGAAATATCAGGTGCGAAACGTCCCAGGGGCCAAATGTACCGGGGCAAAATGTCAGGGGCGAAATTTCCGGATCCTACCTGAACGCGAGATCTCGAAATTTTCGAGAATTTGCCAGTTAGTGTCTCAGAAAAATCACTTGGCCCGGGGGCCCACGATGCTCTTCAGATGGCCCTGGCGGAGTTACGGGGATGGCACGGCCCCTCCCACCCCACCCCCAAGCGTCGAAGGCGAAGCTGGATGATCTAATGTATATGCGTATGTATGAAATGGCATCAGCATAATCATGCTCCTCCCCCCCCCCTATCTATCTCCGACTATGGCCCTGACCCTGGGTAAACCCATGCTGAAATTGGACCGTTTTCTATGTTCAGCAAGTGACGTGGGGCCGAGTTGTAAAAAAAAAAGATTAAATCAAAACTTATAATTAATTCCCAATCAACGTTAAATATTGAAAGGTTACCTTTTGTGGGGAAAACGTTTTTCCCCCAAAAAAAAGAAACATTTCTAATAATTCCCTTTTCGTTTCCCTTTTCGATTTTACAAACGTAGATACTTCCCATTGATTTAACATTGAATACATGAGTCGAAAAAAAAATCTGTCAAAAATAAAATAATTTTTAAAAAAATTAACAAAATATATTTTGATAATCAACAGCATTTGTGGCATCTACTCAGGAAAAATGAGCAAGTTTTGTGAATTAGAACTACGTAAAATAATTAATTAAAAAACAGTCATTTTACTTTCAGTTTCAACGAAAGACGGTCACGTGATCAATCGGGTGACGTCATTCGATTTTTCGAAAAGAATATAGCCACTAGAATCAGTACCTCCTAGAGGTATCCTGTATCTAGGAGGTAATGCTAGACTAGGGGATCCTTATCAAGTCGCCTTTAGGAAACCGGCCATAGGACTCCTCCTGGTTGGGGGACACCGATTTAAGGAACCAGACTGAATGAGGTAGTTTGCTTTTATTTTGAGTGAGCTTCCCCTTCTAAATAGTTATTATTTGTTGTGCAAGATGGCAGCGGCAGTGGTAGAATATAAAAGAGGGAAACTTACTGTTTACGTGTCGTCTGCTTGTACCACAGTTATTTGTTTTGGACGCCTCCTTATGTACCAAAAAAAATAACTGAACCGTGTATTAGAACATTCAGTTCAGTTCTTGGGCTTTTATCATAAGGAACCTGACTGAATGAAGTATTCTGCTTTTCTTAAAAAGTGAGCTTCACCTGATAAATAGTTATTATTTTCAAGATAAGATGGCAGCAGCAGAAGTAAAATAAAAATAAAAAAAGGAAACTTACTTTTCAAATACAAATACAAATACAAATACAACGCCACAACAGGCAAAATGCCCAACGAGGTGGCTGATAAAAAGATGCCCATAAAAATATGGTTGTCATATGTTTCAAAAATACAGCAACCCAATTAAAAATGCAATTAACACAAATTACAAACAATATATACACATGATAAAATATTATACAATGCCCATAAAGAATACTTATGGTTGTCTTATTCTAAGAATGGATAGCTTCTCGATTTACCCCGACATGCTTATCGTATTTCTTTTTAAACGTGTCAATTGTGTTACAATTTACTACCTCCGGGGGTAACCTATTCCATTTATTAACAACCCTATTAGAGAAAAATTCCCTACGACACCATAACCTTGCATTGTCCCTGACCAATCGATACTGGTGTCCCCTTGTAAAAGCAGTCGATTGGCGGTGTACTAAAAGTTCATGGTCCATCCTATCCATCCCATTGAAAATTTTGAACACTTCGATCATATCTCCTCGACATCTACGTTCATCCAATGTAAACATATTCAAAAAATAAAGTCTCTCTTCATAACTCAAGCCCTGTGTGCCAATAAGGACACGCGTAGCTCTTCTCTGCACCCCTTCAACCAAGTCTATGTCCCTCTGTAGGTATGGTCTCCAAAACCTTACGGCATACTCCAGTCCAGGACGAACTAAGCCTCGAAAAAGCGGAAGAATGACTTTAGGAGAACGCGAAGAGACCTTTTTGAAAATGAGACCAAGCATTCTATTCGCTTTTTTGACAACCGCTGAACAATGTTCAGAAAACTTAAGTCGCTCGTCAATGAGAATTCCCAAATCGGTGACTCTAGTTGCATCCGGGATAGTGACACCATTCAACACGTAAGATAACCATGGGTTGTTCGAACCAAAATGAGCGACCA
Organism: Pholcus phalangioides; assembly: GCF_987345545.1. Classification (NCBI taxonomy): domain Eukaryota; kingdom Metazoa; phylum Arthropoda; class Arachnida; order Araneae; family Pholcidae; genus Pholcus; species Pholcus phalangioides. The sequence continues at coordinate 56,689,701 of NW_028301601.1, forward strand.
TGCACTTATCTACGCTAAACGTCATGCCCCATTCATTTGCCCATGCTGCAATCTTGTTTAAGTTGGTCTGGAGCAACTCCCTATCGCTTTCATTCCCGATTACCCCCATTAGCTTCACATCATCTGCGAATTTGCTAGTAATTCCATCGATACCCTGATCGAGTTTGTCGATAAAAAGTGAAAAAAGTATGGGGCCAAGGACACTTCCCTGAGGAACTCCACTTGTGACGTCTGTCCAACCAGAGAATTCCCCGTTCACCATAACTCGTTGCGACCTGTCTCTTAACCACGATTCTATCCAATTCAGCAAGTTGCCCCCTATTCCAATCTCGTGTAAACGCTTCAAGAGTTTGCCATGTTGGACCCGATCGAATGCCTTCTGGAAATCAAGGTAAACAACGTCTACATTTTTGCTCTTACCCAAAGCCTTAGTCACGTAATCATAGAAGCAAAGGAGGTTAGTTACACATGACTTCCCCTTCCTGAACCCATGCTGATTATCCGACAATACATTATTCTCGTGTATCCACTTCACAAACTGCCTTTTGATGATAATTTCCAAAATTTTCGAGAGGGAGCTCGTCAAACTCACTGGACGATAATTAGACACCACTTCTCTACTACCCTTCTTAAATATCGGAACAACGTTAGCCAGTTTCCAATCTCTCGGGACGATACCCTCAGCAACACTACTCCTGAATATCTGTGCGACTGGCCCCAACAATTCATTAGCACCTTCCCTGAGAACCCTGGGATAGATATCATCTGGTCCTGGTGCTTTGCTTGCACCTACATTTCTTAGAAGATTTAGGACCTCCACGTCTTCTACTTGAATATCGTTGAGGGTTTTATTACCCCATGCAACACCCGTATATCGAATATCATTATCTCCATTAAAAACCGACGCGAAAAAGTCATTGAAAGCACTACACATGCCTACATTGCTCTCTACCTTAGAGCCTCCTATCGAGAGGGGGCCAACTGTCCCCTTACATCCATTATTGACGTATCGAAAAAATGATTTTGGGTCAGAGCCAATGTTATCTGCCAACCTAGATTCAACTTCCTTGTTACTATCCCTTATCGCTTTCTTCAACAGTCTTCTTTTATCAGTAAACAATGATAGGTCACCACGTCCACTTTTATACGCTCTGAATGAACGCTTTTCACCTGTCGTCTGCTTCTACCAGGGTTACTCGTTTTGGGCACCTCCTTATGTACGGAAAAAATAGTTGAACCGTGAATTGAAATATTCAGTTCCGTTCTTCATCTTCACCCACAAGGAACCACACTGAATGGAATATTCTGCTTTCCTTTTTTTAAATAATCGTCATCACCTGATAAATAGTTATTATTGTTCAGTTAAGATGGCAGCACCAATATTATGAATGGAACAGTATAAACTCCGGGGGAAGAGGGGATCTCCTTACCTGTCGTCTGCTTCTCCAATTGTTCTTTGGTTAATACCTTAAGCCGGGTTTTCCTAGGAATAGGTTTGTTGCGCAGCGTGAACCGAATTAGACTATTTCGCGCCGACGGGAACGTGTTACATAACCCCGCTACGCGTTTGTGATTTCCTAGCGAAGCGCATCAGATCAGGGCGTCTATATGAAGTATATTGCTTTGGCATCAGCTACTCTGTCGTCTGCATGCTCCGGTTTGAAGGGAAGGAAAAGAAAACATACAAGAGTGAAGAGAACATCGGCAAAACCGCGGCGCACGACGCATTTGACTCCTCCAGAAGCAGTCGGCACATCACACCCGACGTAAAGCGCTGTCGTCAGGCGTATTGCGCTCTGTAGGAAAACAGTCATGCTGCTTTTCTTACTGGTGAGTGGACGACGTGTCGCGCTGGGTGATTCACGTTGCGCGCGGCACAGGAAACCTGCAATTTTGACCAAACTTTGCAAGTTTTTTAACGTTTATCAATTTTTTCGGAAAAAATCGGTTTCGACTTGATTTATTTATTAATCCAGTCGTAAATTATTTCTTTCATTGATTCTGAAATTATCTCTCATTAATTTTGGAATTATCTCTCATTAATTTTGGAATTATCACTTTCATCAATGTTGAAATTGATCAAAGTAATAATTCCAAAATTAATTAAAAAGCGATAAGTTCAAAATTAATTTAAAATCAATAATTTCAGAATTAAGGAAAGATTATTCCAAAATTAATGAAAGAAAAATTCTAGAATTAATTAAAGAGATAATTCCAGAATTAAAGAAAAAGATAATTCCAAAATCAATGAAAGTGATAATTCTAGCATTAACGAAAGATAATTCCAGAAATAATGAAAGACAATTCCAAAATGAAGGAAAGAGATAATTCTAAAATGAATGAAAGCGATAATTACAGCATTAATGAAAGCGATAATTACAGCATTAACGAAAGCGATAATTACAGCATTAATGAAAGCGATAATTACAGCATTAACGAAAGCGATAATTACAGCATTAATGAAAGATAATTCCAAAATTAATGGATATATATATATATATTTCATTAATTCTGGAATTTTTTTTTCTTTCATTAATTTTGGAATTTTCTCTCACCTTAATTCTGGAATTACCGCTTTTTCATTATTGCAGGATTTGCAGATTATGGCAGTTCAAATCATTAATTTTGGAATTATCTCTTTTCTCAATTCTGGAATTATCTGTCATTTATTCTCGAATGATCTTCCATTAATTCTGGAGTTATTGCTTCTATTTATTTTGGAATTATCAGTTCATTAATGCTGGAATTATCACTTTTTAATTAATTTTGGAATTATCACTTTCATCAATCTGGAATTATGTTTCATTAATGCTGCAATTATCGCTTTCATTTGTTTTGGAATTATCTCTTTCCTTCATTTTGGAATTATCTCTTTCCTTCATTTTGGAATTATCTCTTTCCTTCATTTTGGAATTATCTCTTTCCTTCATTTTGGAATTATCTTTCATTAATGCTGTAATTATCGCTTTCATTAATGCTGGAATTATCGCTTCCATTAATTTTGGAATATTCCCTTACCTTCATTCTGGAATTATCTTTCATTTATTATGGAATTATCTTTCATTTATTATGGAATTACCTTTCATTTATTATGGAATTATCTTTTATTTATTATGGAATTATCTTTTATTTATTATGGAATTATCTTCTATGGAATGCTAGAATTACCTCTTTCATTGATTTTGGAATTATCTCTTTAATTAATTCTAGAATTTTTCTTTCATTAATTTTGGAAAATCTCTTTATATTATGTATATGTATGTGTGTATATATATATACCATTTTAGTGTATTTTCAAAAGCCAGGACGGGCAATGGCTCCCCCTGACCCCCCTACCCCAAATGGCGGAGCCTGTCATCCGAGCTCACACATGGGGGTTGGGGGGGGAAGGAGTTCCCGAGTTGCAAAATTTGAAAGTGGGGATTTTTTTTTTTTCCATTCAAATGCAAAAAACCAATCTTTGTAAAAGAACTATGAAGTTTCACGTGGAAAGGGTGGAGATTACCCCCCTCCTGAAAAAGTTCTAGTTACGGAGGTGGGGGTGGGACATCAAGGATTTCAGAATCGCTTTGGTGTGTCATAGCCTACTAAAGGTTGGGAACCACTGCTTTAAACCCTCACATCTTCAGAAATATTAGGATACATCAGCGTTTTTTATGTGTGTGGGTAGATCTCGTTCAGATAAACCCAACGATACCACTCTGCTTGTAATACCTGTTCCAGTCCCGGCACCAAGCACACATTTGTAACAATATTTTGCTGACCAAGGAAAAATATCGTGGTAGAGGGAATCACAGTTATATCAAGAAGCAGCATTATCCTTACGCGTGATCAAATCTATGCTGTTGTTGTCATCTTTTCTACATCGGCATTGTTAAAACCATCAGAAAATACGCTTTTATGTATTTATTCAGCTCAAAAAATTGTAATTGATTAGGTTATTCATAAAACTCACATAGATGCATTGCCCCCTGTATAGGAGTTGACCGCATTGCACTCTTCCGTCTTATACAGAAAGTGGCCATACCAATAATTTCCTTTAGCTTTCGGCAATCATTTATCATTTAGTTCAAAATATTGATGTTATTTAGACGCCTGCATAAGTGTGTATTTTGTAGCGATTTCAAAAATCTCCCAAAGATATCGTTATAGAGGGCTTCATCGTAGTAGGAGAATATCGTTTTATTGAAAGTTTAATATTAAACTATTAAATTCCAAACAGGATTTGAAGAAAAAAAATAACATTGTAAAATAGAGGCATTTATATTATTGATTGTTGTTTTGTATGAGGTTTTACTTTATATACAAACTTTATACTTATGCAATATTTTCTCACGGGGGCATTCAAAATTTTTTTTTCTTCCCGAAAGGGGTTTCGTTTTTTTTACCGCAAAAAAATGCACCATCATATTTTATCAAGACCTGTGCACCCGGCACCTAGCATGTGGGGACCATGGTAAAGATTAAGGTAAATCCGGATGAACGATTTGAAATTAAATGTGAGAAAATTGAATGGCTATTAATTGAAATAGAACGTGGAATGGATCAATTATCACGCTTTTTCATCAACATCAATACTGCCATGTGTTAGCAGACTCTCTTTATGGGTTAGATTTGATATGTAAACGACGAATTTCACTGATCGTCTTGGTAAAATGAAATAATTATTAGAATAAACAAAACACAGTATAAACTATGTTGAATTGTTTTCATCCAAATAAGAAACAATTAATGTGTACGGAAATACGTAAGTTTTAATATTTTGAGTTTTCATTTCAACTCTCTTCGTCGCAGGGTGGTCCAACACAAGCAGCTTTGCCCATCAAGTAAAGATGAGTAAGGGAAAATTAAAATTTATATGGTCACCAGTAGTTATTATTAGTCCAACCGATTCTTGAATACTGTTCGCAGGTGTGGTGCCCACACAAAATTAAAGACGTACTACCACAGAGTAAGAATAATCTTTATATCTTATACCTATATCTTAATCTTATATCTTTAGTCTATGCGTACTACTCATCGAGAGTTCCTAAAGGGCTTTTACTAAACGACTTTCATTCATTGGTGGAAGATCATACCAAGAGAGACTCGAGATGCTTGGGCTCGAGCTGACCTAATAATGTGCTATAAACTGGTACACAACATGGTATATTTGCCTTCCGACAACTCTATTTTTGAAATCTTGGACAGACGGCTCCGCAGACACAGTCTTCAATTGAAAATTCCAGTGGCCAGAGGCGACCGCTATTTTTATGGCTTTTGATACCGTTCAGCTAGACTGTGGAATAGCCTCCCACGTGTCCTCGTTTTTGCACCTTACCCAGCTGGATTCGTTTCTTTCTTGGACGATTTAAACTTTACACCCCTCTATATGATGTGTTTTTCTATTTGATTTATGTTTTCTTATGTTTTTAGTTTTTAATCTTACCAATGTAAGTGCAATCTTGCTTACTGGGTTGTGTGACAAAAAAAACCAAACAAATAAATACATAGAAAGAAATTCAGTTATCATGCCTGACATATGAAAATCATATTCAATACAATTCCAAATAAACAACATCGTTTGATCGGTAGAAAACACAAAAAAAGTCCCTGAATACACGAAATTAAAAGTACTAAAATTTATTATTGATTTTGTACATTAAAATCTGTCTAAGTTAGAAACTTATGGTTCCATTAAAATCTGTTCAACTTAGACAGGTATCGTAGAGGGATTATTACAGTAATTCGTTCGAAGGGATGTCCGAAAATGACTCTAAAGCCCGCAAACTTCAATGAATGCGGCGAGGGTTGTTTTGCACCAAGGGCTCCGAAAAATGGCGTATTCCCACCTGCAGTGTTTTTCTGAATGGTGTTGTGGTCTGAAAAAGTGTGTTTTGCATCAAATCTCCATGGTTCCCTCCGGATGGGGGATTGGGCGTGGTTGTTGATGATTTTGTTTTTCTTATCAGCGCTTTTTTTTTTCTTTTATCAGCTTGTGGCAACCATAAGCGATACAGACATTGACATTGAAGGACCGGACACACCCCGCTTCCCATCTCAGAGAGATATCGAAGCTTTCCCGGGGGATGGGTGTATCCGGAAATTTATTAATTTATGTGAAAATAACAATGATATATATATATATATATACAATAAATAATCTGGAATAAATAATCGTACAAATTGTGATCATATAGCATCATCCACAGATAATCAGTCCGTAATCGTAATAGTCCTTATATAAATAATCAAAGAATAATTTTTGTCTTGTATGTGATAGAATCTGGAAGTGAGTTTATCCAATCTAAAATATAACAATCTCGGCAATCAAGCTGTAATAAGATATAAATAAGCGATACAGACAACAACTTCCCCCGCTTATTCCTGTTGTGAAGTGATACGTACATGTGTAGTTCAACTGCAATACCTTGGATGAATTAATTAATCGATCAATTTAATATCATCAGTTGAGTGAGTTTTTCACTTTTTTGTTACTAAAAGCTTCAAAAATCGAATATTTTCTTCAAATTGTGTATTGCACAGAGGTATGTCTTTATCATTTCATCAAAACAAAGCCTCGTATTTTGTTTTTTTTTATTCATCTATCATAATCAATAATTCCTAGCGTATTTCATAGCAGGGATAGATAGATAGAACCGCTCACTCAACCCGACTGATGCAAAGAACCTTATTTCCGTTACCTCAAAAGAGGCAGAGTTGTGTCGGAAAAGTTAGCAAAGGTTTATAGTGGTGGCTCCCCTTGCACCCTATATATTATTGGGTCTCAATATACTTTAGGTTATATACTTAAGGGTCTTAAAAACGTCATCCTCCGTTGTAACGACAATCTCGGCAATGACAATAAAATTCTGCGGAATCTTTGATGTCTTTATGACAGAGTTTTGGTAGTTTTGGATAGATGACACTCAAAGAAAAAAAAATCTTTAATGTGGACGTTCTGACGAATTTCGAGCAATTTCAATTCGTTCCGTGAACCTGCTCCTTATACAAAATGTTCGTATATCGAAGCAAATAATGGAAACATTAGCCTCATTTTTATTCAAGCATCCCCACATGAGAATTCATGGAAACTCATATCAGGGTCGTACGCAGGATCAACCTTTAAAAGGGGACAGACATACAAACTAGTGCAGGCATTTCGATAACAGCGTCCGAATCATGAAATAATTTACGATAAGGGCTGTCCAACCTCTAGGAAAGCCTGGGCCACTTCATCGGAATGAAAACGTGGCACGGGTGTGATCTGAAACAGTGCCGTTTCAGGTTAATTAAGTAATCTAGAAATGTGCCGTAACGACTTAAGTGCTGTGGAACTGTGCCGTTGGCCACTCGAGTGATTTGGAAATGTGCCGCGAGTCACTCAAGTTCTCTGTAGATGTTCCGCGAGACACCCTAAGTGATATGAAACCGCCCAACTGGTCACTTCAGTAATCTGGAAATTTGACGCGGGTCACTCAAGTAATCTGTGAGAGCGCCGCGGACGACTTCGGTGATGTGGAACTGCATCGCACGGATCATTCAAATGATTCAAAAATATCGCGCGGTGTTGGTTCCTTCTTTTGTAAAATTAAGAACGGGATATGCCACGGGCTAAATCAGATGACTCCGAAGGGCCACATCTGGTCCGCGAGTCATGGGTTAAGCATGTATGAGTCGCGACACTCGAGTATCCGTAAAAACGTAGTATACCATTGAACGTGGCTTAGTTAAACGCTCCGTGATTGTCACTTGGGTAGGTAGGTGAACCCTCGCTTTACTAATCCTTTAACCGACATAAACGCCAGCCGTTAATCAAGTTATATCTGGCGATGGAGATTTTAGTGAAACATTGAAAAATAAATTTATATAAAAAAGGAACTTTTATAAATGTTTATATGTTTAAAAGTGGGGCGAGGACAATGCAATTTTTCATTTTTCTGACATAATTTTCTCAAAATGTCAAACAAACTTATAGATGAACATATAATATTATATTGAATGTATAGCAAGATTTTCTTTTCATAAGTTGAAAAAAAATTGTGTAGATGGCGCTTCACAGAAAAGTGTCAAGACGATATTGGTTCATTCCGAAAGATTCTGAAAGCGATTTCTTTCAGAAAACAGAAGGAAAACAAAAAACACATTTTGAAGTACCACGTATTCTTCCAGGTACTTTTCTTTTTGCACCATAGGATATTGGTGGAGATTTTTGTTTTAAGTTACGTTCTCTTGTACAAATGAGCAAGTTCGAAGCAATTGATCACGTTGTGTGTGTGTGTCTGTGTGTGTGCAAAAATATTAAAAATTCAGTGGAACCTTGATTATCCGTCCGCGGATTAACCGAAAATTTCAAGTTCATGTTCAGCTCTTCCAAATACAAGGTCGCAACAACCAAAATGCCCAACGAGGTGGCAACCCGTACTGCTGTTACTAGTTTTTATTTATTGGTTATGAAGATTTTGTAAATGTTGTGATGAAAACAAGCATTTCCATTTTGTGAAACTGGATTTACGAAACAGCCCTGTCCCCATGCACACATACAGGCCGGACATTGTCCTTGGACGATCGGCGCTTGAAGATTTACAGCCAATTACAGGAAATGCCGGAAAGTTTGTTGAAATGTATTGCTTTTTTTTTTTGCAACAGAAAGATAACGCAGAAGAATGGGTGTAACTTCGGATGTGGTCACATGACCGCATCGCTCATCGGCTGGACCAGCGCTAATCCTTGTTTGTGCCATTCTTGGAGTACATTATATAACTGTTCAGAATGGCTAATTGGCAAAGGATAACCGTGTTTTTTTAGGTTATCCGTGATCACCTTCCATAACATTATCCCGGATATAATCAAGTTCTATTATATTTCCGCCATCAATGAAACCCACTATATTACTAGTAGTGTTGCTATCCTTGGATAAGTGTAATTTTTATTAGATTTTTTCGCACGGATAATATGTACATATGCAGCGGATGGGGGCCATTCAAGTATAACGTCAGCATCGATGGGAGGGTTTCCGATTTGCTGACTTTCGATGACAAGGGGAAGGAGGGGGGGTTTGGGTAATGCTTACGTCATCAACCACCCATTATGAAAATATGAAATATTCTTAATGGCATCTTACTCGGTGAGCCAAAAATGAGAAAAACCTTTCGATAGTTCGTGGGCACTTGAAGTAACATTCCCCCCTATTGATAAGTGCCCTAGAGCCACTTTAGTGATGTCTAAATGTTTCGCGGATCCAATGATCTGGAAATGTGTCCGGGCCGCTTAACTGCTCTGGAACTGTGCCACGTATCCCTCAAGTGATCCGTCATTATATGCCGCGGATCACTTAAAAAATCTGAGAATGTGCCGCGGGTAACTTGAGTAATGTAGAACCGCACTGGGGGCTCTAAAACTACGTCACCTCAAGGGATAACTAAATGTGTCACGGATCGCTTAAGTGTTCTAGAACTGTGTCTCGGGTCATTTACGTGATCTGAAAATGTGCCACGGGCCACTTAAATGCTCTGAAATTGTACAGACACTTAAGCGATCTGTAAAAAAAATATGCCCCTTAGTTCATTTTTACAAAATTAGGTTTGAGGCGGGCAGGCCGCATCAGCTAACCCCCAGGGCCATATTTGGTCAGCTGGACAAAGGCGTTGATGCGATTTATCATTATATGGCTTGGAGGGCGGGTCGCAATGAATTTATTAAAGATAAATTTTGAGTTCACAGCCTTCAAATAACATTGAAATTAACAGAAATTTATTATAATAACATATAAAAGTATTCTTCCGAAATTTCAATTAAAAAATATTTTTTGCATTAAAAAATACATTTTTTATCTATGCCCCCCCCCTCCATGTACATCTCTGATCCCGCCAATATGCGTTAGGGTTCAGAGGGGCAGAGCTGATGACGAAATTTTGCTGACAAGGGGGGAGGAGGGGGATCACAAATGGCTAAAAATTTGCTTACGTAATACTACCGCCGCTGTGGTGGTCGAGTGGTTATAGTGCCGGACTCGTGATGCGAGGATCCGGGTTCGAACCCCACAGTGGTGGTCGGCTGAAGTTGGTTTTCTGTGGTTCCCAACTTCAAGGCGCAAATGCGAGCCGATCTCCCCGTTAAAAAGTCTCGCCACAGAGAGCAACAGTCCTACAACGGTAAATCATCCAACCATATAACACTTCACTCATAGTTAGTAAAACTGGGGGCAGATGACAGCACTACACATAACAAGCATTACACATAAACAAACTTTACGTCAGGTTGCACTACACGTACACGCACATTCCCGCATGTACCGATTCGTGGGGGGTTCGTTGGGGGGTTCCGCGGGGGGGGGGGGTGCATGTGTGGTGTAGCAGTAGTAGGTAGGGGCTCGGGGATCCATGATGTTCTTAAGTCAGCCACCTCGTTGGGCAATTTGCCTGTTGTGGCGTTGTATTTGTATTTGTACTTGAACGGCCCCACATATCCATTTAAAACACGTAAAATACATAAATACTTTTGTTGACCTCTCCCACTATTAGACCGGATAATCGAGGTTCTACTGTATTGTGCACATTCTGTGTTATTGGATTACGGTTGTTTCTGTTGTATCTGTATACGTAATTTTTTATCTTAAAATACGAATTTTTACGGAAAATTCTCCAAGACTTAATAGGTTTTATTCGTGCTAAGGCTTTATATACCCGGAGATATACGAACTTCATTCATTCTGCTTTAAATCACTATATGCCGTCCCCCATCAAAATGTCATCATTTTTTTAATGAAGTATTCTTTCTTGCTATTGTCAGCAAGTGCAAACTAAGGGTATGGGGGGGAAATTTACTATTAATAAATCATTTTTATGAAATTTCTGGGCTTGTCAATGCTAAAATAAGAGGCTTTTGTGGAGGCGAGATATCTCGTCATTGCCGCTGAAAGGGTTAGAAATTCTCACGGCAACTGGATGGCGAGCGAGATCTTACGAACCTTCATTTAGAAGGATTTGAATTTGTATATCCTCCAACCATGGTTTGAATCGTGAAAATATAAATAAATTAGAAGCTAATGTTGACATCTGTGCCTAAATAATCTTAGTCCTAAAAACGAAGAGAAAAACATCGTTCAAATCAATATTCGGATTTGTGCCGAAATTTTACCTTCGGATTTGTACCGAAGTCTTGTGAAACTTGAGCCGGAAAAATCGGGCAGAGCACAGGGCAAACGATCATCGCGTATATATGTTCCAGTTTTACTGCCCACTTTTCCCACACGGGTGCAGAGCATCCCAGAGGAGACAGAGCTCGGGTCTTGTCTGGTTTGACGGAGTTTGACTTCTTTCCGTGACGGTAAGGGAAATAGTTCCTCTCTCTCTCTCTGCATCTGTGGCAGTGTCGCTCCTTGGAGAGGAGTATCAAAGCAGCACCTCCTAGAGATAGAAGGCCTCAGCACTGTTTGCTATAAACGTCATTCAGTCTACCTAGCAAGTTCGCCACATTTTGAAACACAGCATCCTATTTCGTTTCTTCTTATTTTTGCGTAGAATCTTCCTGATTGGCTCACAAATACCGCATAGTGATTAGATGTAGGGCATAGAAATTGCCAATTCTGAGCCCGATCATTTCTTTTCCTCACAACTATGACATTGGCAGGAGCAGGGAATTTTTTCCCCTCAATATTCTGAGGGAAAATGGACTACTTACTGACGTCACAAGCAGACTGCGGAGGCCTTCTATTTCTAGGAGCTGATGATCAAAGCTACCAAGACACTAGGTACTTCTAGGAGGATTTGGGAGTATCCACTTCATCAGGCACTCACGGTTCACGGTCTTCATTACCCCGTTGCATATCTCGTTTACGCACTTGCAGCGTTCTCTCAGTTTCGACACATCGCTCGTTTTCAAACAGAACTTGCATCTTCCCAGCGTTTCGTGCGTCATATCTCCCGTCACCTTGCATTTCAAAAAGGGGATTTTTGTAATGTAAATAATGTATGCGTATAATTCAAATGTGAGTGTCCAGCACTGTCAACGGAGGCTCTGTTTGATTATTCCCGTCGCAATGGAGGCTCTGTGCGCATTCTATCGCATATTCTGTAAAAAGAAAGGGAAGAAAAACTGCTCAGCACTGTGGACGGAGGCTTTGTTTCCTCGTTTCCCGCAACAGTGGAGGCTTTGTATATATTTTGTATACTATATTGTGTATTTAGATCATTTTCGAATCTTCCACCTCAACATGCCAACTTCATCTTCTTACTTGCCCCACAAGTCTTCTCCTCACTTCCTTTGAAATCCCAAGTTGCGGTCTCTAGCCCTTATGTGCCACTGGGTGCCAGTGCACTTTTTCTCCCTAGTCATTTGGTTTAGCTGTACATTTCAGTCAATGTCTTGTACGTTGCATCGAGTTGATGGCTGTATTCATGGGGAGAACGACACGGGCAAGGGGAGCCACCACTAAAAATCTTTGCTAACTTTTCCGACACAACTCTGCGTCTTTTGAGGTAACGGAAGTGAGTTGCTTTGCATCAGTCCGGGGTTGTGAGCGGTTCTATCTATCTATCTACCTCCCGTCACCTGAGAGTTTCTTTACTCGAAACCAATATCTTTATTTGCTGTCTTGTAGACGAACAGAGACTATTCTTGAGGCAGGAATTAGTTTAACGAATTTCATTAACAAAAAAGAAAACACAAGCATAAACAATTCAAGAAAAAACGCCCTGGAGTAAACAATGCCTCATACAATTAAGAAAACTCTTATTGACTTCATAATATGAGATTGCGTATTAAAAAATGGCCAAAATGTAGATAATCCATGCTAAACAGCTGAACGAGAGGAGGGGGGGGGGGAATGCACGCTCAGTGCTGCAGAGATAGATAAATGGAGAACCGCTCACAACCCCGGACTCATACAAAGCACCTTACTTCCATTACCTCAAAAGAGGCAGAGTTGTGTCGGGAAAAAGTTAGCGAAGATTAATTGTAGTGGTCATAGTCAGTGCTTAATAGGTGCAACAAGGAAGGTGCATAAGATGGTATTACAATTACCTTTTTTATTTACCTATTTGAAACACGACAAAACAAAAAAAGGAGCACCTATTGAAAAATGTGTTACAAACATCTTCTCAAACAAATGGCCCTCTCATCTCTTTCGCCCTTCCTCCTCGACGAACGAACAGGACGGGGGTGGGGAAAGACACGCGAAAAATGGAATTTACCAAAATTGTGTTTAAATACATGAGAGAAAATACAAAATTGTAGATTTACATTCAAATTACGAGCGTGCCAACTTGAAAACGACGCTTTAGGTTCTAAAAGTCCCTCCTCGCCCCTCGATTGTTTGTCTTACACGTGGGCCTATAATAATAATAATTAACGTGCGTTCAGATTCATTAATAAATAGAAGTGTTTGGAACAAATTTAAATTTCCCAATTTATTTTCAATATTTTGGATTTTCAATTACTTTGCTGTGTTATAAAAATCCCTTCAAATTTAAATTTTCCACTTCTCCATATAACATGAGCCAACGGGTGCATTGACAAACAATTTGAATCAGTCTGTTGTATATTGTATATAGATGGAGCGTCTTGTTAGCCTCTCCACATGTGGGAGTGATTTATTACGATATATAATGTGAATGTTGCATTAGAGGTTTATAATATAGTCTTGAAACACACTCTGCTAGAAAAATTACTTAATGACCATCGGTTTCAAATTGATGCAGACAATGTATACAGGGTGGGCAAAACGCCCGTAAAAAATTTAAAAATGAATAAAAACCGGGAAAGTGGCAGAAATAAGAAAACGGTTTGCAGGGTTAGCATCGCTGAGGTACGGGATTTCTTTTTTGACAGAAAAAAATAAAACAAAAATAGCCGATAGGTGGCGCTGGTTCGAGCAACTTCGGTGGAAATATATGCCAATGAGACGTTTATAAGTACTTGCTCTACTAATCCACAAACAGTTCACCGTTGTAAACCGTGTATGTGGACCTGCTGCACTCTGCCGTTGGTGGATTTGTGACTCGGCCGCAATGTGGTATACCTTGTGGTGGTGGTGGTGGTCATGTGGAACACATACCGCTGTAATAAACGATTTAGAGGCATTTTTGTTCGCTATTTGCGTATCTTTTCTTTGACTTGTGTACGTCCGCACCACCCATCGGCGGTTTTTGAGTTTTTTTTCCCCCTTGTCTTAAAAAAGTTCCCGTGATCTAGCGATGCTGTATCTCCGTAAACCGTTTTTTACTTCGGTTATTTTCCCATTGTCATTCATTTATAACGTTTATACGGAATTTCTACCCACTCTATAGTATATGTATAAATTTAATATTGACAAAAGCAGAGCACTTTTATAGACCAGCGAGAAACAGAATATCCTGAAGTGCCTGTAAGAGATACTGCTATTTTTCATTTGCTTTTAACTCCTCGATCTGGGTGATAATGAGGACTGCGTAACTCGCAAATGCACCGACACATGCGAGGATAGTACTTTTTCTGACTTCGAACAAGTCGGCAGCCGTCATGTGGATGACGTCTTTGTCGATGATTCCCTCCAGTAAACGCAAATAATTACCCTTATGAGAATTTCTTCCGCACATTAAGATGTAATTCTCGTAGATGTTTCTGCATGCCGATCTGATCTGCTGCTGGGCGTAAGGGACCTTCGACGAGGCGATAATAATAACAAACAACGAGCAGATGCTGTTCGTCACTGCAATCAACAGGTAAAGCTTATTTTTGAAATCGTTTTCACGAAAAAAGGGATTAAAAGTTATTTCCGACATCGTGAAGAAAATCTGAATCTGAAAAATCATGAAAAGCAGAAGTAAAGTTACAGAAAAAGCGTCTTTAAATTCTTTCACGACACACAGCATTCTTTTATGCAGGAGAAACATGGTCGTCACGTTCTTATTCGACATCTCTCTCATCTCCATGCACATCGCTTTGAAAGCCATGAGCATGGTGTAAACGCTATTGCAGAGTAAGTAGTAAATGAACATGGTAAAGGTAGGTACAATCATCGAGTTGTACATCCGTAAAACAAAGCCAAACACGATCAGGAGAAAACTCAGCATTGCTGGGCAGGTAAAACCGAAACAGTAATATTCGGCGTAGATATGGTAAAGAGACACGTGATAAGAAAATCTTACGCCACATGAAATTATCAGCAAGAACATAAACGCAAACAACATGTTATCGACGTTATTACATTTTGATGCCGGGAAATCACTCTCGCACAGAATCTCGCGCATCCTCTTCGAAATACGCAATATTTTCCTGGTATTAGCCAGCATCAATGCCCATGTTACGAAACCAAGTAATATTAAAAAAACAGCAGTATCTTGTACAACTAAGCTCCAGCCATGGTCGAAGATCACCGTATCCATTATTTGAAGAGACGAAACGTATATTTGACCCAGCAAAAGCAATATTTTCAGTAGGTATGAAAGCAGCTTACGCTTATGAGTCTGATGCTTCAAGCTGGTTTCCATGCAATAAATTCTCATGAACTGCATCATGCGGCGTGTATTCCGACGGACGACTGACGCTGGGGAAACATCGTCTGACTTCCATGAGACCTTCATCCTGGTCGATGGTCTGTGCTATTTATTACTGACGCAATATAGTGTTGTAATACTTATGATACTAATAATGGCGGTCGTAGAACTCACTGTAAGTTGTCCCGGATTTCGAGCTTCAACTGAACCAAATGAATGGATCACCTCCTTGTGAAAAATTTCATCATAGAGGGTAATGATTATTTTTTTCACCAACGTTTTTTTTCGGATTCGAAAATATTATGAAAAGCATAATCATATTTATAAGCACTTAAAATAAATAATACGGAACTCTATCTCAATAATTATTATTATGAGTTCAATATAAGGTTGATAGGTTTACGTTCTTCATATAGGCTTCATCAATGCAAAACAATATTGGATATCGATCATCATAAATGTTTTTCAATCATCATAGATCAGTAGAAATGGAACAGACATAGCATAGTTAAGCTATTGGGGCAGATATTCTAATAGAATAATATGGTCTGATGTTAATTACATTTGGTTTTGAATATTATCGATCCCCCCCCCCCCCCATTTGTAATATCGATTTCCCGAAATGCAAGATCCTTAAGCAATGATACCCCGTTGACTGGAACTTGAAAAGAGCTTTTTTCCAATGGTTTTTCTTACAATTATAGAAACTAATATTTTGGTTGAGAGAGGAAGGTAATATACACTCATGTCCATAAATTAAGGATAATTCAGAATCACACGGAAATCGAATTCTAAAGTAAAAATTTCACCTGTAGAATTATCACACACATCTGCAAGAATGATGTGCAAATTTCAGGAAGCCACCAGATGATGCCGATAGTACGTCACAATGACGAGAGTGTAAGAGAGTGGTATATAAGGAATGGTGGCAAAGAAGTGAAATTATTCACAAGAGTTCTGTAAGGCGCTCAGTGCCATAAGCGAATAGTTATGACACAGAGGACGCATGTGGATGATTTTTTACGTGGAAGAATTATCGGCCGCCTGGAATGTGGGCGCACTGAGATGGAAGTATCCGAGGAACTTGGAATTGCCCAAAGTGTCATCTCTAGGCTTTGGCAACGATTCCAAGATAACGGAAATGTCAGTAGACGTTACAGTACAGGTCGCCCCCAAGTTACAACGCCGAATGAAGACTGGTATTTGGCAGTAACTGCAAAAACAAGCAGACGGAGCACAGCATCCGACCTGTCTCGTCAGCTATCTGCAGCCACGGGTACCACAGTTTCAAGGCAAACCGTGTACAGACGTTTGGGAGATATTGGTCTATATGCTCGCAGGCCTGTCAGATGTGTTCCGCTCACGGCAACTCACTGTCGGCAGCGATTAGCCTGGAGTAGGGAACATGTAATGTGGACATCGTCACAGTGGGCTTGTATGATGTTTTCCGACGAGTCCAGGTTTAGCTTGCAGTCTGATTCACGTCGCACTTTCATATGGAGAATGCAGGTACCCGTTACCACCAAGACAACATCATTGAACGACACCGTTACGGTGGTGCAGCATTGCTTGTTTGGGGTGGAATTATACTGGGTTCCAGAACAGATCTGCATGTTCAAACCGGAACCATGAAAGCCCAAATTTATCTGGACATCATTCTGGAACAACATGTACGTTTGTTTAGGGATGCCATGAGCGCAGAATTTGTGTTTATGGATGACAACGCCCGTCCTCACCGAGCAAACATCGTAAACGAATGCCTTGAATCTGAGGATATAACCCGTATGGTATGGCCAGCATTCTCACTTGACTTGAATCCGATAGAGCATGTGTGGGACATGCTTGGCCGACGAGTTGCAGCCCGTCAACCACCTCCTACATATGTACCGGAACTTCGGAGAGCATTGCTTGCTGAGTGGAGTGATGTTCCCTAAGATCAGATCGATAATTTGATACTCAGCATGCCTAGGCGTTGTACGGACTGTATTTCATCGCATGGGAGACATACAATGTATTAACCATCATACCAACCATGTAATAGTAAGTTTTTGTAAAGGAGATATTTTTTACAATTGCTCCAGGGAGCAAAAATCGTAGTTTTTATGAATGGTATCATACATACACCATCGTTTTTGTTCTTTATCTTTTGTTTAATAAATGGGCTTTATGAATAAGTAACGTTTGTTTTGTTTCTGAACCTTTATTTGCCGGAGCTGGCATTATCTTTACTTTATGGACATGAGTGTATATTATGCATATTTCCTCCAAGCCAGCCATCAACTATCCGTTTTCACTATCTAGACGACAAAGGGTGAGATGCAAAACATATTATAAATGCTCACTGACATAATGCAGATGTCACCGTGGCTAATACTATAGCTGTGAGTGCGGAAGTGAAAGGAATGTCGCACATTATGCCATGAAGCTCAAATTTACCAAAAAAATTTCTACTTTCAGAAATTCTCTGCGGCAAACAAAATTCCATGGAGACAACGAAAGAAGTCCTGTTGTTAACAAATTGCCCCGCGGCTGGTCTGTTTCATTGAAGATAATCATGATTCCATAATTCCCACACATCTGACGTGTCAACCGGAAGATCCGGATGCTGCCTCCTCGTCAAATTCCTGACGTGGATTTCTCGCCATAAACAATCGTTACCCATCACGGACACTGACGTTTGATCCGATTTCCGTCACTACACGCTGTATACTTGTGCGATTTGCCATGAACACTGGCAACTGTCTTCTTTGTCCCATACCCTTTCTTATTCGAATACGTAATTTCTGAATTGTTAACCGAATCCTATATACAGAGTTTTTGTCCCAAATTTACGTTTTGTCGATCTTTCAAACGTTCTGTGAAATGGTTTTTATTTTGAACATCTTTCGATACATTAATCTGCAAACATTTCTTTGTGTTCTGTAGTTGTATCACGAGTAACTTTGGTCAAATTTTACTGGGATGTGATCTGGATGTAATTATACAGCAAGTGTAATTCTTGAATTTTGAACCGAATTCTGTCTTTAAAAAAATTCCCGTGACCTAGCGATGCTTAACCCTGCAAAACAATTTTCTATTTCGGTTATTTTTCCGGTTTTTATTCATTTTTAAAGTTTATACGGGTTTTTTCCCCAACCTATAGTATTGTGGTCTATGTGGGTCATTTTTATGCACTAAGAATTTCTGAAATATTTTAGCTTAATGTAGAAAGAATACTTTTTCCCCTCTCTTTCACCTATTCAACTGATTAGGAAGCGTGTTGCTCTGCAAAATAAACAGCTACGACCTCTTCGTTCAATGAAATTTTTTGCCCGCCTCCTCCCCAATCACAACTTTAATATAGAAAATTAGTTGGAATCACCAGGAAGAGGGGGGGGGGGTGTCCCAAATTTAAATATTATGGTGGGTGGTCAATGATTCGAACTGTGATCCATGAGTTTTGGCCATGGCGAAAACTACCGGAGTGGTCAGAGCAGGTGTGTTGCTTTGTTCGTTAAACCCCCCTTCTCCGATTGTGCAGCATTTAGTGCATTGCGTATCGAGCTTTAATGCTTGCGGTGTATCACGTATTGTGCTGTATTTCGTCCTGAGAAGTATCTCGTGTGGTGCTGTATTGTGTTGTATTTCATTCTTATAGTGACGGACTCGCGATGCGAGGAACCGGGTTCGAACCCCCACAGTGGTGGTCGGCTGAAGTTGGTTTTCTGTGGTTCCCAACTTCAAGGCGCAAATGCGAGCCGATCTCCCCGTTAAAAAGTCTCGCCACAGAGAGCAACAGTCCTACAACGATAAATCATTCAATCATAACACTTCACTCATAGTTAGAAAAACTGGTGTCAGATGGCAGCACTACACATAACAAGCATTACAGAGAAACAAAAAACTTCACGTCAGGTTTCACTACACGTAGACGCACATTCCCGCATGTACCGATTCGTTGGGGGTTCCGCGGGGGGTTGGGGGTGTGGGCGGGGTGCATGTGTGGTGTAGCAGTATTAGGTAGGGCCTCCAAGAAATGGCTCGGGGATCCATGATGTTCTTAAGTCAGCCACCTCGTTGGGCAATTTGCCTGTTGTGGCGTTGTATTTGTATTGTACTGGAATTTTGTTGTGATTTGTGATGTTATTGATCATTGTGATGTATCGCGGACTGTGTTGCTGTGCATCGGATACTGCGCTGTACAGTGGACCCTCCCCATAACAAACACTCTTCGTTTACGGACAGTTTTCTGATCCCCGATTTCGTGTAATGAAGCTTTAATGTATTTCATTACTCGTTAGCGGACATCAAAATGAGGCAAATTGTATTTTTTTTCAAACAGTAATTTATTAATTTTTTGGTCGTAAACAGAAAATTTATCATATTTAACTAAGATTATGTTTAATTCCGAGCTGTCATTCGTAAACATGACAAATCGTCAATTAATTATTAACTGAACGTAACTATGTTCCAGTTTGGTGAATTCAAATGGTTATGTTGGTTTGTTTGCACATGTTGAAACGTGTGAAGAAAGCCAACATTACAAGACTGAGAGCGTTTTCATCTTCTTCACACTTATTTTAATTAAATTTAATTTTTGTTGCAAAATACGGAGAGCAAAATTTTTTGGTCCCACGGCTGTCCGTTATTAAGAGGTTCTACTATGTTGCGCATTGTGAGGTGTCGCATATTGTACTGGATTGTTTGTAGTTTTTCATCGCGTATTGCGGTTTCAGTCTGGTGTACTGTACTGTAGTGAATCGTGCTGAGTAACTGTGCTAGAATGCGTAGTGTGATTTATAAAGTAGTGATTTATATTGGTAAAGTAGTGGTTATATTATGGTGCATCGATGCGTACCACGTACTTTAATGCTACACTGAGTATTGCTGCATTTTGTAGTGAAGTTTGATTGAATTCGCGATGTAATGCGTTTTATATTTGTTTGATTATTATCCTATCCTATAATCGCTTCATATGATTTTTGTACGACTAATCCTTCAGGTTATTGATAGTACTCATATTCAACTGCGTGAAGTTACGTGCTGCCACATGCCTTCTTAATCGAAAGTGAGGAAACTGGGAACTTATATTCCCTCTGGCATCTGCAATGCAGCTTGAAAGTATTATTGAAAGAGGAAGGGAGTGTAGTATGTTCTTAAGATTACAAACATTGAAGATGACATTTTTCTAACCCCAGGCCGTCGAAAACAGACCACAGCCATGTGAAAAGTCAACGTACCTGTACCACTGTTCGACTCTCCCCTTATTTATACCATTGGAAGGAAGGGTTCGCGGAACCTTTGCCCCCGATATTTCGCCTCCGACATTTCGTTCCCGACATATCGCCCCCGGAAGTAAGGAGTGTTTAATTATTCAGAGAAGCTTCAATTAGAAAAAAAGGACTTTTATTATTATTAAAATAAAATTATGTGCTCGAATGCTGTTTAAAAACGTTTGTGCACATAAAAGTTTTCACATTTCAAACACTACAGTAATCAAAAAGTTATTGGTATGATCAATAAATATATTTTTTATGCATTTCAGAATACCTTGACAAATACCAGTTTTATAATTTAACTAAGTTTAAGTTTAGTTTTTGTTGGTAACAATAGATGCCACAATGTCAAGCACTTAGATATAAGAGCAAAAAAATTACTCAATGATGAATTATGTTTTGACAAACGTATATCTTACGTCTCTGATTGTTTTCCGTGTATTTGTTGGGATTGTAAATATTGTTTTTACCCATTTCCAAATAAACTAATCAAAGCCGAGTAAATAATACCAGTAAATAGGATTTGGTTCTGATAAAAAATGATGAGAAGATCCTAGTATCCTATACTGGAAGAATTGTAATGCATCGTTGAGTGAATGAACACTCCACTTTTCATCCCGTGGCCCCCTTTGGACCATAATTTCTTCTCGTTGCCTCCCGTCTCATCCAGGGCCCCCTACCCTCATCCAAGCGTGAGGTACTTCCTCCTTATCTAATTGAATATAATCTAAACTAAATTTATAAGTAACAAAAGTTTTAAGATCGATAATGAAATAATAAAGCAGATGTCTGGAACCCTGGGGCCAAGCTGGAACCAGAATTGGGGTAATCATTTGCACTGAATTGTGTGAAAATAGGTGTGTGTGTGTAAAATATGAGACAATTCAACGAACCTACACACTACACAATTAATCAACTCTCCGGACAGATCACCCTAGGTTCACGCCTACCCTAGGCTAGAGTTCAGTGAGCTTCGTTCTTGTGGGGCTGTCATGCATAGCTGTCTGAATATAATGGGTTCCCTCAGGCATAGTTATGTTCTGGGAACCCATATACTTAGATGGAAGAAACAGCTCACATATTAACGTACTTACTTTTGAAAATCGTAGAAGTACCAGCTTATAAGCCTTCTCCCATGGATATGAGGTCCCGGAACACATGGGACCATGGGTTAAGATAGTTATTTGAGAATCCCGGTTCTACGGATAGCTTTGCTGGGGTCAAAGTACTCACATTTTTCCTTGCCACACTTAAAAACTTTATTTCTTCTCAGCTGTCTGCGGCCATTCTCACCAGTTGTCGTGGATTCTCTTTCATCTGATTTACACTCCTGACAATCTTAGAACATTTCAAGACAGCAAAGAGCTGCTATATGGACCCCAGGCTGAGAACCACTGACATTATATGCATTTTACACAACAATCACCAGTTGCAACTACGAAAAAATTTGTAAAGGAAGTGATGGTCAGGGCCGTCTTAAGAGCATCATGGGGCCCAGGGGTAAGTTATGTTTTTGGTGCCCTTACCTGGAAAATTCTCGAAAATTTCAACCACTTCTCATTTCTGTATGGCCCGGGTGGGCCCATACGTTAAGACGGCACTGGTGAGGGTATTAAATACAGACGGGGACGGCGTAGATCACAGGGCGTATGAAACTTTACTGGCGAACCGTTGATCCTAGGGGCATACTTCCAATCAAAATAGTATACAAATAACATGTAGCTCTCAGATATGTCATTCGTGTTGCAATGGGTTGTATAGTTATTGAAATAAAAAGAAAAAAACCTTTTTATACCGTCCCCGTGTGCCCCAAAACCCAATTAGAAAGTTATTGCGAGAAAAACGTTTTTCCCGCATTTAACGCTGTTTTTTTTCCCCAACTGTTCTCCGTTTTTCCAAATTCAAATACATCGGTGAATATTGCACTTGAAAACGTGGAATTTTTTCAGTTTGCATCAGTATAGACAAGGCAACAACTTTCTAACTGGGTTTTTGGGCACGTGAGGACGCTATAAGAAATTAATTTTTATTATCGTAATAACTATGCAACTCCTTGCAACATGAATGACATATCTGAATGCCACACGTTGTTTGGATACTTTTTTCTAATTGGAAGTGTGCCTCTAGGATCAACGGTTCGCCAACTACATACGCACCCTACATATTTTATAATTACTAAGGACTTTTGGGAAAGGTATATTTATTTTATATTAGTTAATGTATAAATGGGTCCCTCTTTAGTTAGAATAAGGTCAAATACAAATACAACGCCACAACACGCAAATTGCCCAACGAGGTGGCTGACTTAAGAACATCATGGATCCCCGAGCCATTTTTTGGAGGCCCTACCTACTACTGCTACACCACACCCACCCCCCGCCCCCGCGGAACCCCCAACGAATCAGTACATAAGGGAATGTGCGTGTAGTGAAAAAAAACGTGAATTCTTTTTTTTTATCTCTGTAATGCTTGTTATGTGTAGTGCTGCCATCTGCCACCAGTTTTTCTAACTATGAGTGAAGTGTTATGATTGAATGATTTATCGTTGTAGGACTGTTGCTCTCTGTGGCGAGACTTTTTAACGGGGAGATCGGCTCGCATTTGCGCCTTGAAGTTGGGAACCACAGAAAACCAACTTCAGCCGACCACCACTGTGGGGTTCGAACCCTGATCCTCGCATCGCGAGTCCGTCACTATAACCACTCGACCACCACAGCGGCAGCAATATCCTATTGATGAGATAGTCCTTTGCTGCTTAGGAAAGTTTTCTGTGTTCAATTTAGCCGCAGATGATAGATTGCCAGACATCAGATGTTTTTTTTTTCCTTTTAATACAGTCGAATCCCATTATAACGAACTCCAACAGATCGAAGAAACCACTTCGTTATAACGAAATTTCGTTATAAAAGAATCCCGGGTCTATGCATTTTTCCTATGTAAACTTATTTGGAGGATTAGAAAAGTGTTCGTTGTATAAAACGAGAATTTCGCTATAACGGTATTCGACTGTATTTCGTATATTCAGCCAAATTGTATATTTTTATGTACACTTCAAAACTTTCATGCTCGGTTTCTTGACAATCCACATTCCCTCCACATAGGCATTTAAACCTTTAATTCGCAAGAGCATTGAAATATCCAGAAGATATAAATTCCTAGGGATTATTTTTAAACAAGTGGAGGTGCCCCGCTCAGTAGCGTAGTAGTAAGTCGAGTGCGGTGGGTGCGGCCGCACCTGGTACCAGCTCTGAGGAGGGTGACAAAAATTGCCGTTTTTGTATTAATACGCCTTTTTGTTACATAAAATAACATGTCAAATAATTTACGTGGGCCTTTACAATCGCTAAATGCAGCAAATTGCGGGTGAACGATGTGATAATGTAATTGTAATAATTTAGTATTGTTGTGTGGTGCGTAAACGGGGGTGGGGGGGGAGTTGTTCTGTCTAGTTTCTTTTGAACTGTGCTGGTGCTGAAGTAAACAAACAGCCGGTCCTGGAGACTCATCGTCTCATCCTTGCCACAAATATCATTCGCCTCAAGTCGTTCTGTGCAACAAGATGATATTTTTAACCCGATCATCATAATGATACTCGAAAAACCGTCAGCGAATAAGGCAAATACCAGGAAATACTAAAAAGTTCCTCATGCATTTCGACACGCTGTGGGTGTCGTCTTCAGGGAATAAGAATTTCACGCTGAAATCTTCAATCTCGGTTGCTTAGCGGAAAGAAAAAAACTATACGCCTGTCCAAGTCAAACGTCTTGCGGAGAATGAAGAGAAGCGCCTGCGTGTTATCTCTGAAGACGACACCCATAGCGTGTCGAAATGCATAAGGAATTTTTTAGTATTTCCTGGAATTTGCCTTTTATTCGTTGACATACTAAAAAATTACTTCCTCAATAGATTTCATTTTATATTTTGGTGGACATGGGGGGGGTTGACAAGTTCAAACTCCGCACCGGGTGCCACCAGACCTTGCTACGCCACTGGCCCCGCTTTTGCATGGGAAAAAATAAATACAAATACAATGCCACAACAGGTAAAATGCCCAACGAGGTGGCTTAGAAAAAGATGGCCATAAAAATATGGATGTCATATATTTCAAAAATACAGCAACCCAATTAAAAATGCAATCAACAAAAATTATAAACAATATATACACATGATAAAATATTATACAATATTGGCAATATTTGCAAAAAATGTATGGGATATTGCACTTAAGGGGACACACTATTTATATGATTTACGCAGATTTGAATAGTGTAAAAAAATGTTATTTATTGTGTTTTCCAACTTACTTTTCTATCATTGTTGAAGAATTCACAGCAATGTGTCTCCTCTGCACATGGTATTTCTCTCCAGAATGCAAGGGTCAAACATCGTTTTCGTTGGCTTGTCAAGAAGATTTCTACGCCTCTGAGCCATTCTGATGGTAATTGTAGAAACTTCATGAACAGATCACAAGTAAATATGGAATGTTTAGGAGTCGCTCAGCAGCATCAATGCCGAAACGATCTCAAAATATACAATCATTTGATTTGAAAATTATGAGCAACATTACTCATGTTGTCTGAGAACAACGTGGCCAAATAAAGGGTTTAAGCACTGTGCATCATACAATCGCTGTCAATTATTATGTTCAGCAACCTTAGCTAGTACAGCACTTGCAGTTTGAACTTTATGCAATAATAATTATTATTATATCTAAAATAAAAACTCGAACGAACATTAAAAGCAATTGCTATTCTGATTTACAAAATTTTCTTCTATATTTTTCATTTTAATGCAGTGATACCAAATTTTTATCCAATTGTACTACAGTTTGAAAATGAGTATCCCTTGTTCTATGAATGAATATTTGTATTTTTGTTCTTAACAGATGACGCTGTAAACTACATCACAAACAACACGTGGATGGATAAATAGACTAGAACCGCAGTGAAATGACCTTTAAATCCCTAGCGGACGCATCGTCCTCCACTAATGGGCAATCAGTGTTTCCGCTTAAATAGTTATTATTAGAAGCGACTTCCCTTATTATAATATGTCGCTATAATAAATCAAATAACACGGGCTATTTTGGCCCTGGGGGCGTTACTTTTTCCAAAAAACGGAAAGAAAAAGATTGAAATATGATTGTGTGCTTCAGGTTCGCATAGTAGCCTGCGATTCCGCCATGCCGTAGCACTAGTTACGGAAATCCTACCTTCAATAGAGTTCTAATATTCGCCTCTAGGTTGCAGTGGTGCTGTTTTCATAACCCTGTTACATGAACCTGTTTTCTTGATGCAAACTTTCGTTTACGCAAGGAATCCATTACATGTTTCAGCTAAGGTAAACCGAATTTAAAGATACCGAATTTTAAAACCGACATCGTCTAGATTAAGAATATAGTGAAGACTAGCTGCAACGATACTCGATATAATATATCGAGTATCGTTGCAGCTAGTCTTCATTGTCTTCTACGACAGGAGTGGCCTTCTGTTTGAGGGCCAACATAATGGTCAGACGCAGTATCGTGCTCCGCCCCAGAGACAAAACTCCGGTATAAAAGCCGCTCTGCATAAGGGGAGAAAACTTCGGCATATAAGCCGCACGCAGTATGATTCCTTGGCGCAGTGGTAAAATGTTCGTCTTCCACTATGAAGGTTAGCGTCAAGGTCCACGGGTTCCAATCTAGGCATAGAATGTCAGAAGCAAGTTCCTTACCTACCGAACCTTGGGGGGACCACCGATGGATGGAACCTTCATTTCCAACCCAGCTATAGCAATATATGACCGGAGTTGGTGTGCAGTAAAGTAGTATGGTTCCTTGCTATAGCATCGCGAGCCACGAACACTGTGACGGGATGTATTAACTAATTAACTCTAAACTCTTTTATTAATTAAATACTAATTATAAATAACTATTAATGAGTTATTAACTGAATTTTTCATTTTTTTGGAAAAGTGAAATCATCGCAGAAGGAAACGGCGTTAATAGGAACTGCAGCCTGGACTACAATTTCTTACCAGATCAGACTCGAATTTCTGCCCCCCATGCACAGCTCTTTGGGCTGATGGTGGCATTACAGACGAGCTAACGAGCTAGTAAATGGCCTAGGAAGATGTATTTAATGTCAGTAAGTAAGATCGGTCTACTTCCGGCTCTTAGGGGGGTAGAATTTTTGTCGAAGTCGGGACATCCACACCTCTCAAGTGCATAAAACTGGACTTTGAAAACATTTTGGGGTTGGCGCATCTGATGTTTTCCAAGTATCTCTGCAACTCATTAGGTTCAGCGAACTCAGTAGATCCTTTATATGCGGTCCAAGAAAAATTTCCACTGATGGTTACATTTTTAAGCTTTGCTTTCTTCGTGGTTGCGAAACTTTTCTGAAGCACTTTTCTGTACGTGACAAACTCAATTTTCTCCTGAGAATTTTCTGTTTTGGGTTTTTTAGCCCTCGATGTTGTCATTTGGGCTCGCAGCTCGGCCAAATATTTTTCGTGTGCCTCGCACATTTTTTTTTTTAGAAAAATTAGGAGAAATTTGGAAAATTTGGAAAATTAGGAAAACTTTTTAGAGAAATTTTGCTCGTCCGATGATTGCGCAAGAAAATCTCATACTGTTACTTCCATGAATCCCACAGTATGTTTTGAAATCAATCATATGACCTGTGTTCTTAAAGAGGGTTGCGTTTGTGTGTTGAAAATACAAATTGTTTTTGTCAAATCGGCTTATACACGAGAAGCTTTCAGTTCATTTCGGTTTTGGTGATCTTGAATTTAGGGTGGGGGGGGGGGGTTGGCTTATACACGAGTATATACGATAATTAATTTTTTCATTGTTTTTCGTATAACCGCAATGTGTTTGCGACATAATTTGGTACAAAGTTATAATAAACCCATTGAAGATTATATACGGAAAAAAAAAATTAGCAAAGAAAATCGGGACAAAATTATTTTTAGCATTAGCTAATATCCTGAAATAAAATAATAATCATAATTGTATTAAAAAAAACATAAAAGTTGTTGTGACGACAAAATTGATAAAAATCGTTGGCTGAAATTCATTTTGAAAATCCCGGAATCAAAATAAGTTATTGTGAATTCGCCGTTAGAGTCAAAAATTAGTCTTTCAGATCTATGTAGGTGGCGATATTAATCAAGGAGATTAAGATAGATGGGTAGCCGGACTGATGCAAAGCAACTTACTTCCGTTACCTCAAAAGAGGCAGAAATTGTGTCGGAAAAAGTTAGCAAAGATTTATAGTGGTGGCTTCCCTTGCCCCGTGCTCGCAAGTTTCGAATTGCTCGCGTCGTTCTCCCCATGAAGACAGCCATCAACTCGATGCAACGTACAAGCCATTTGACTAAAACGGATGCCTGAACCCAATAACTAGGGAGAAAAATTGCACATAAGGGCCGGGGACCGCAGCTTGTGATTTCAAAAGAAGTGAGGAGAAGACTTGTGGGGCAAGTAAGAGGATGAAATTGGCATGTTGAGGTGGAAGATTCGAGAATGATCTAAATATACAATCTACAAAATATGTACAACGTCTCCACTGTGACGGGAAACGATGAAGCAAGGCCTCCGTCCAAAGTGCTGAGCTGTTGTTATTAAAATAGTGTTGTATTAAAATAGGGTGTGTGAGGACACTAATTCTTGCTCTCAAAATTGCTCTTACACAGATGTCCTTGATTCCAAATGATTGATATATTATGGTGTAGGAGCCTAAGTTGGCCCATTTAACTTGTGTCTGCTTCTATTTCAGATTCTACTTCCGAACTCTCGTCCGTTTGGTGGTGCTTCTAAATGGTATCCCTTTGTGTACTCACACTGTGTCACATAGTGTATCCCGCTTCCCGGATGGCCGCATCTACACGTTCTGGTCTGGCTAATTTTGAACCTTTGCATGTATTCACCGAATGGACCGTGTTCTGTGTGAGGAACATTACTATATCTCTCAGTATGACTTCTTTCATTTTATCCACATTTGGTATTACGTCGGAGACCTTTCTTCCAGTTGTGCATATTTGCCAATTTTGTTGCCATTTCTCAGACCCTTCTTGCGAGAGAAAATTTTCAATGTAGAACACCGGTAATTTCATTAGGGGGTTTTCATGTTGATGTTTTGTGGCCTCTTTTGCGAATTTATCTGCCATTTCATTCTCCTCAATGCCTACATGACATTTCACCCAACGTATTGCAATCCTCCTGTTCTCCATTAGTATTTTCCTAATGTCATGCACTAGGCTATGAGGATATTCCACGTTCTGTATTGCCTGTATATTAGATATGCTGTCGGTCTTTATAGTTGATTTTTCTGCAAACTGTTTTGCATAAGTGACCACCATCCAGATTGCGTATAACTCTGCTTGGAATACAGTGTTGTTATTGAGTAATCCACAGTTCCATTTGTCCGTTACTTCACCCATGTAGGTACTGATGTAAGCTGCTGCTACGTCATCCACGGTCTTGGAACCATCTGTGAAAATAATTCGATTTGTTGATTCTTCTGGATCTGTGGTCAAAAACCTGTGTTTGCAGAATATCTTTCACCGGGTGATAATAAGTCCAGGGCGGATGTTTATGCTCTACATATGTAAGAATATATGTTACATTATTTATTTTAAGCCTCAATTTTGCTTTCTGCACTCCGTTATTCAAAAGTATATGCAGTGTAGGATTGTTAGTTAATACTTGTAATACACTATTTGGTATTGTGGAGTATGTACCAGTGATGAATAGAAGTAATTTTCTTTTAAGAGAGTCTACTTTTGTTCTCAATTGCTTTTTAGGATCATTAAACCATGCAATAGCACCATATGCTATAATGCGGACGGCGACAACTTTATAAAGCGTATTTCTAATATATGTATGCTCCACCAGGGGCCTGTTTATTCTTTTAAAATTTTGTAGACATTTCTGTGTTTTTGTGATCAGATAATTCACATGTTTGAACCATGTCAGGTTTCTATCAAACATTGTTCCTAAATATCTGATATTCATATTATGTCTCATAGGATTGTTTTGTAGTCTAAAAGGTTGGTCTGTCCTCTTTGTGAGAAATCCATAAACAGTTTGGATTTGAAGAATTCGATTTCTAATTCATTTTTTGTTAGCCATGTATCCAAGAACATCATTGCTTCTTTTACGTGCTCAGTGACCTTGTGGATTGTTGAATCACCAATTACCATAGAAATATCATCACCACATACACTTGAATTTTTATAATTTCAGGCCAGTTTTTCGTGAGTAAATCATTTATGACAAGGTTCCAAAGCATCGGCCCACTACAGGAGCCTTGAGGGAATCCTTTCGTTTGAACTACAGTGGCCTCACCTTCATCCGTAAAAAGGGGATATGCCATCCTCTGATTGCATCAATCATTGTTCTTCTCACATTGTCCGGCATTGAAATGCTGAGAAGTTGCTTTATGTGAAATATTATTGAAGATTCCCTTAATGGCTATTGATATCAAGGCAACATCCTGTTTTTGGCTCTTAAATGTTTGTATGCTGTCATGAATCTTTGAGAGTGCTGTCTCCGTCGAGGACCCTCTTCTAAAGCCATGTTGCTTATCGCTGACTTCGTTTTCTCGATGTAGTAGTTGATCCTCTGTGTCAGCCATAGGCGGAGATAGACTTGGAAGTCTGGGGGCACGGTCATTATTGCTGATGATTTCGATTCATCTATACATATATGCATTAGATCTGCCGACTTCACCTTTGATACTAGATGGGGGGGGGGGGGGCAACCAACTTTTCGAGGATTTTGCCCACTGTGTTTAGAAGAGTTATGGGACGGTATGAATTGATATTGTTCGGATCCTTTCCTGGTTTTAAGAGATTAAGATAATTATTATTACTATTCCATTTTTAATCAGTTTTAATCAATATTGGAGGAAAAACTGATTTTTCGCCCAATATATTGATTGACATTTTCAATCATATTTTTCAGAGTTGGTGGAAAAACAACAGAAAGAGAGATAGTTAGGGAGATATGCGAAGTTTCATCCTTTATGTAATATAAGTTTCAAAATTCCAAGGTCCAAGGTTCGGAACAGATGCAGTATGGGTCGACCATACGACAGCTGTTCCCAAGGTTCAAAAACTGATTTTCCTCCTGAAAATCCGTTCGCAAGATCAAAGACAGAGCCGGGTTTAAAAATACAAATTTTTCCTCCATTTTCCATCATATCAATGCCGCCCTCTATATTTGGGCGTATGAAATAAAACAGTGGCGCGATTTCACACTCGCCACAAGGTTTATTATTTTAGAAATATCTTTCCGAATTTTTAGATGAACGTTTCCGAGAGACAACGTGCAAGTTATCCGAATTTATGATACAAAAACAATTTCTATAATAAACAGGGGGCGGCTCGTAATAAAAGAGAGAAGGCGCCCCTTCTGTAGAACAACAGCGAGGGAGTAAAAGAAATGCGATGGAAGAACACGTATAGTGAGTACACTTGCTATAAAGAAAGAACAGATCCCGGATAATACAGATTAAGGAATTGATCGGATGATCTCGTTCAAGTTCTGCATAAGATACAGTGAAACATCGCGGTTCCGTTCATAATCCCGACACGGTCGAATTGAAAAATTTAATTTCATTATTCCGTATAAGCCGCACTTCACGCATTCTGTTGGTATTTGCATTTCTCGAAGCGCGGGGCGTTGGGGAGCCGATGAGAATAATAAATTGCTATCAAATAAATTTTCAAATTTCCGTTTCGCCGTATAAGCCGTACTTCACGAGTTCCGTCGGGATTTCCGTTTGTCGCCGCAAGTGGTTTGTGACGCGTACCAAGATCAATGACAATCAATAATTTGGAAATTCATTTAATTTTCCGACTTGGCGAAAAGCAAAGGATTCAGGGTTGCCTTTTTACTGGCATTTATCGCTTTTTCCATCCGTCATAAACACTGCGATTCCTAATGATTTTCTTCGAGAATTTTTCGAAATTTTTCTCTCAAATTCCAAATAGACTTTAAATGCAAAATAATATTGCACAAAGTTAGAACGTATCATGAAGATCTTAATTTAAAATTTTCAAGGTTTTTTTTCGAAAGATTCATTTATTGGAAAGAGCTGATTCACCGCCGAGCCGCAACCACTGAAGCTCAGGCCCGTAGCCAGAAATTCGTTCAGAGGGGGGCGAATATTTGGCAATCTTTTCCCTTATTTCAGTCATTTTCTCACATTTCGAAGGGGCTGGATCCCCAAGCCCCCTCCCCTCGCTACGGCCTTGCTGAAGCTATAAACATAAAATTCTGTTGGTAGTTTTATTTTATACTGTTGAGATGCCCAAAAAAGAAATTCTCAAAATTCAGCCTCTAAGTCGGTCTTAAGGAAGAATTTGCAGATCACCAAATCCACGCTAGTGAAGACGCATGTAATAATTAGTTACTTATTCATGAATATTCTCCGCTTCTAAATCATTTTGTACTTCACTATAAACCCTTTCAACCCGGGTACACGGCAAAGTGTTGTTCTGGAGGGAGGGGGCACGCTACCATGGCCCCACAGTGGGAGCTGGGGGGGATTTAGCCCAGAGAGGAGAATAACGGTGTATATGTTACTGCCGAAGCCCGAAATTGACCACTTCGCGAACTGACTAGCTCAGTTGACACTTCCAATGTTCGAAATACGGGCTTTGGTCAGCTTTTGTATTTCGATCCCTATTTATCCCTATATCGATGCCTATGATTCGAGGTTATCGCCGCATTGGAGTATTTTTTTTTTGTGACAATTATGGCCATTTATAATTAGCCACAGCTAATCATAATTATTGTGGTTAGCTATGGCAACTCTAACAGTCAAAGTAATCTGAATATCAATATCTTACTGATCCATATATAGGGATCGACATGTAGGGCCCGGCGAAAGCCAGTAATTCGGACATTGGCCGGGTCAACTGGGCTGGCCAGTTCGTGAAGTAGCCAACTGGCGAGAGAAATTTGTGGCGTCTGTAAAAAGGATATCAAAAATAAATTCCAATTAAGGAAACACGTGAGAAATGTGCACTAAATTGTATGTGAAGATTCCATTTCTTGCGTTGAAGAGAACTGTTCTGCAAAGTTTATAACATTAAGTGATTACAGAGAACATTTGAAAGAAGTGCATTCTGTTAATGAGGATATAAAACATTGAGAACAAATGTGAGTTTTCCTTCAAAAATTATAAACCAAATTTTTATTATAATTCAAAAATATCTATGAAACAGACACACAGAAAATCAATTTTATATATACAGATTTCTAATTATATACGATGATTGAAAAACAATCATGTCGATCGATATTCAATATTGCTTTGCGTTGATGGCGCATGTATGAAGAACGTTCGATTATTATCACGATAATAATCATTAGAAACAGATCGTTTTTGCAATGACGGCGTCGTATCCTGCATTTTAGGTGTCTGTAATTTCATTTAAATTCTTTATGGCATTTCCGATTTCCTCTATGATGAGATACGCTATGTAACACGAAAGAGATCCATTCATTTGGGTCAGTCGGCTGATTGAAATCCAGACATATTCATTCTGAGCTCTACAATACTCAGTTGTGAATAATTATTAGAACTCTATAGTTTTGTGGATAAACGAATATCAGAGAATAAGCAAAGCCAAATCGGATCGGAATGAAACATTTCCGTAAATCAGTTGCCACAGAATCTCTCATCTGCAGGAACACTCGCCGCGCCATGCAGCTGATGAGAATATATTGTGTGGATATCCGCTTGATGCACGAGACTCGTCGATGCAAGTTGATTCTCAACGTGTTGATAGCAATGCTTGCTACGGTGGGTCAGATATACCTCGTAGCCGTTCAAATGAAAGAAATCGTAGCGGTCGTGCATGACTGGATAAAAATCGTAAAATTTTCAAAATTGTGCTCGACGTTATTCGGAATAGCCACGTGGTTGTCGATTCTGGCCAAGTCCGCGGAAATAAGTCGTATATCGAACAGATTGCGCGAAATTTCACGCGAGAGTGTTTTGCCACCATCCAAACGTGATTCGGTCGACAAACCGTTGCTTTTGATTATTTTTCTGGTAATAATTTTCAATGGGACAAGATTCGGGTATTACTTATATTACTACGGTACCTACTCTTACGCTCACTGTTTCCAGTTAGAGTGTCCGAGAATATTGTCGGCATTCTTGGTGACATTCGGCTTTGTACTAAACACGTATAGCTTGGTTATTGTGCCTGCCTTCTCTTTGTTAATATATTACTTACTTTGCAACAGCATTTACACCATGCTCATGGCTTTCAGAGAAATGTGTATGACTTTTAGGGAGATATCGGATAAAAACATGACGGCCATGTTTCTCGTTCACAAGAAGATGCTGTGTGTCGTAGACGAATTTAAAGACTCTTTCTGTGGTTTTACTCATGCTTTTCAAGTTCAATTGCACAATTATATTCTTCATGGTCACGGATGTATATTTCAATCACCATTACGATGATATGGCACTCGGAGAAATGCTTTACGTGGGGATTTTCGTGACGATTAGTGTTTGCGCGCTGTTCATGGTCATCGTCGCGTCATCGAAGATACCGTACGCACAGCAACAGATTAGATGGGCATGCAGAGGTATATACGAGAATTACATATTCGTGAATCGAAGAAATTACCAGACGTATAGCGTTTCGCATTTACTGAAAAGTATCATCGATAGAGAAGTCATCTACATGACGGCTGCCGACGTGTTCAAAATCGATAAAAGCAGTATCTTGGCGTGTATTGGTTCTTTTGTGACTTACGCTGTCTTCATCATCACTCAGTACCAGCAGCGTAATCTAAAATAATGGCAAAACATGACTACCCGTATACGTAGTATAATATGAAAAAAATATCAAGTGCAACCGCTTTTTCAAGTTTTTGGACCCTTAATACTTTTGTGTTTAGTTATTTTTTTCTTCCTTCCAAAATTATGCCTTTTTTTTAGTGCCTATTTTAGGCGTTTTTAGTGCCTTTTTGCCTGCCTATTTCGACTATTTTTAGTGCCCGAACTTCCGGGCTCTAGTCATCTCTAGTTTTGAGACTAGATGGTAGCACCAACAATTTAAATCAAATAGTGGAACTACCGATTTTACGAGTTCATGCTAGGGTCAGAGGCCGTCTTAACGCATGGGCCCAATAATAATAACAATTCTAAACTTTGCAGAACAGTTCTCTTCTCTCAACGCAAGAAATGGAACCTTCACCTTTCCTTAATTGGAATTTATTTTTGAAATCCTTTTACAGACGTCACAAATTTCTCTCGCCATTATGACATACGAGTCAAAGTTAAGCGAGGAAGGGGAGGGGGGCTGCACTTTCGATGACGTCATAAAATGCTGCTTTTTCATTGACGTCACCGAAAGAGTGCAGCCCCTCCCCCCTTCCTCGCTTAACGGTGACTTGTCCTGCTTTGGTGACTTGTATGTCATAATGGCGAGAGAAATTTGTGGCGTCTGTAGAGAAAGGATTTCAAAAATAAATTCCAATTAAGGAAACACGTGAGAAATGTCCACTAAATTGTATGTGAAGATTCCATTTCTTGCGTTAAAGAGAACTGTTCTGCAAAGTTTAAAACATTAAGTGATTACAGAACATTTGAAAGAAGTGCATCCTATTGGTGAGGATATATTATGCTGTAAGGTTTTGGAGACCATACCTACAGAGGGACATAGACTTGGTTGAAGGGGTGCAGAGAAGAGCTACACGTGTCCTTATTGGAACACGGGGCTTGAGTTATGAAAAGAGACTTCATTTTTTGAATATGTTTATATTGGATGACGCAGATGTCGAGGAGATATGATCGAAGTGTTCAAATTTTTCAATGAGATGGATAGGATGGACCATGAACTTTTAGTACACCGCCAATCGACTGCTTTTACAAGGGGACACCAGTATCGACTGGTGAGGGACAATGCAAGGCTATGGTGTGGCAGGGAATTTTTCTCTAATAGGGTTGTCAATAAATGGAATAGCTTACCTCCGGAGGTAGTAAATTGTGACACAATTGACACGTTTAAAAAGGGGAGGTGTGTGGGGGGGGTGCATGTGTGGTGTTACAGTAGTCGGTAGGGCCTCCAAAAAATAGCTCGGGGATCCATGATGTTCTTAAGTCAGCCACCTCGTTGGGAAATTTGCCTGTTGTGGCGTTGTATTTGTATTTGTAATATTGATTTAAAAAAAATAAAAGTCAGATTCATCTTGTTTTGATTATATCATGTCAGACATATAATGTTAATACAACATTTTTTTGTAAAATCATGTTTGTTTTGCATTGGATACTGGAGATATGAATGAATCACATTTTACCATGCATTAAAAAACGAAGGTAGTATATAATGAGGAGGAAAATAAAAATCTTCAGGGGGAGGGATTCCAACCCACAACCTTCACAATGCGGGTCTCCCGCTCTAATCACTGTCCTAACCAGAGTTGCCAGGTCCTTAAAAAATTTCCAGCCAAAATCCTCTTCAAAAGTAGCCAGAAAATAGCCCAATATATTGTGCTGTCATCTATGAAGCAACATGCGAGCTACAGTTTGACGATATTCTAGTCTGCAAAGTTATGGTTTATAGCTTTTCTTGTTATAGTCCAGTAACTTCCCCCCCCCCTTTTCCGTAAAAATATGGGGTTTTTTTTTACCGAATTAATTGATTTCTTTGAAAAGTTGCGAAAGTCAGGGCCATGGCCCCCACAAGGGGTGGGCTGACAAGGCTCCAGCCCTGGGGACCGGGACGGTTTTCACCATTTTTTTTTTTGCTTTTTCACGCTATAAATTCACCATAAAGGGGCCCGTGAAAGTGGGTTCGGGAGGGGGGGGGCCGCAAAAGATCTCAGCCTAGGGGCCCTGCTCTAGGATGTGGGGGGCCATAGTCAGGGCTACACATTCTCTCTCCTGGAAAAACGGCCCAGAGATGCCTGGAGTGGAGGACGTCTTAAAAGCATCATGGGACCCCGGGCAAATTGATTTTGCTCAGCCCTCTATCCAGACTGCAAATGCCTACTTCCCAATTCCCATGCTTAATCTCGCAAATCTTAACCATATTTCATTCCCCCCCCCCCACCGCTTTTCATTCAAGGCCTCCGTGACGTGCCCGGGTTGGCCAATGCGTCAAGACGACACTGCCTCAAATTGTGCATAGGTACCTACGAAATTTGGTACAATGATTTTAAAAATTAGGTATGGGCTTTAAATCCCAGACCAGATTTTTCACGGTCTAGTAAACAAAAAACTTAAGAAGAGGGTTCTCTTCTTGTCTACTTTTCTGGGTTCGTTTTAAGAGCATCCTGGCCGCGAGAGCCAAGTGATTTTTCTGATTCCCTACATGGAAAATCCCCGAAAAATACAACCACCTCTCGTTTTTCTTAGGCCCCTCTTCTCTTGAGGCCCCCGGGCCATGCCCTGGTGGGCCCATGCATTAAGACAGAACTGGTTCCTGGGCTTGAGCCCTGTCAGCTCCACGCTTGTTGAGGCTACGGTTTCTTTCACAGGCTTCTGTGGTCTAGATACCGTGTTTCCCAACCGTCGGGTCAGAGCAACACCTTCTATAGCAGAAGGCCTCCGTTCGAAGCTCGTGACGTCACTGAAGTCTCCCATTTCCCTTAAGGCGACTGCCCTATTGTAGTGGCTATAATTTCTCTTATAGTCATTGGATATACAACATACTACTTCCCTTATACTACATTGGATATATGATAACCGACCGGCCGCGGTGTCATAAAGGTTGAAAACCACTATCTAGAGCCTAGGACAGTTCCCAAGTTTTTGTTTTACGGTCCCTTCAACTATTGGGTGGCAAAGGCATTGTGGTAGAAATTTCTGGCTTTCCATAGTTGGGTGAGATGCCTCCCCTCCATCCCTTCTGCCTTGTCAGGAAGAAAACACAATATGAGGTGGGGACTGAAGTTAAACAGAAAAACTGCTTTGCTCGCAAGCAAAGAAAAATAGGGAGAAATTCGCCATGAACACAATTTTGGAAAATCCGCCCAAAAAACCGCCACCCGCCAAAGCCAAAAATTTCCAACCTAACCGTTTTCAAACCAGCCCAATTTGGCGGGAAAACCGCCAATCTGGCAACTCTGGTCCTAACGGCGAATATTAAAAACTTGTAAAACTAAGTATATCTATCATTAAACGTCGCCAGAAGTTATGTTGGAGCCAATCAACTATCGCGCCAAATAACCAAGATCATATCCTTCGAGCGAGCTCTTGTGTGGCTATAGTGAAGATAAGAGAAAGAACCTTTTCTACTCCCGATTTACTGACGTCATAAAATGCTGCTTTTTGGTCTACGACAGGCTGCAGACGCACGTATATAAGTAGAAGAGAATGGGGACAAGTCGTAAAACACAAAACCGTATGTTATACTATACAGGGTGTTACTAGACTTGCATATCGGCGCTGAAGTCCAAGACGAATTTCAAAGAAGTCCAAGACATGCCCGGAATTTTCCAGAATGCTGATCGGAACTTCATGCGCCGGAGATGATGTGAGACATACATTACAGCTTTATTTTTGAAATCCCAGGTGTATCGATCCGGTCCATCCAATATGTCGGAACTTAAAGATGCGATCCGCCGAGAGGTGTCATGTACACATCCGGACCTGCTGCACTCTGCCGTTGCTGGATTTGTGACGCCCTTTGGTGGTATGGTCATGTGGGATACATGCTGTTGTAATAAACGATTTGGTGGCATTCTATTCGTTATTTGTGTATCTTTTCTTTGACTTGTGTTCGTCAGCACCACCTATCGGCTGTTTTTTTTTAGTTATTTTTCCGGTATTTATGAATTTTTAAATTGTCTAAGTTGTTTTTGCCCAACCTGTATTTTATTATTATATATATATATATATATAATTCCTTCTGATAATTACACTGAAGAGCCAAAAAAACTGGTCCACCTGACTAATATCGTGTAGGGCCCCACGAGCCCGCATAAGTGCCGCAAAGTTATTCATCTGCCTGTTTCTGCTTCAAAAAATATTAAAACTGGAATTTCTTCGATGTATTTTTTAAGCCCATAATTAATTTTAAAACAATCTAAACTATGAATTTATGCAGTTAGACAATAAGGAGACATTAATTTTCATAGTTGAGAAAATATAAATAAAAAGTTTAAATCAATGTTATTGCGTGGATCTCAACTCAAAGGTAGGTCTGGCTAATCACTTCATATTTAATCTCCTGGGCTTCGTACATTTCTAAGCGAACTCAATATTTCAAAAATCTAGAATTCAATAAACATTTTTAAAATTATTGATGTGTGGCGAAACCCCCGCCAAATTTTCGCATTTCTACAGTAAAATCGGCAATTTTAACACTGATGAGGATCATCCTTTTCCTGACCCTCAAAGAGATGCTGATGATGATTATGACGTCTATTCAAAAAGCCTCATTACTGAGAGTATTGAAAATGTGGCAAACCATTATAAAGGCATACATATACTTACAGGATTAAAGAAGTGACAAACCGTTGTAAAGGCATATACACGTCTGAAACGCATTGCTAGGGAACCACGGTAACCAAAGTAAACGTTCGGAAAGTGATTGTTGAGGCCCAAAAACCATTGTTGCCGGACAGTTTTTTTCTCATTTGGGGCACTTGCCCTGCTCTGACGAAATTTTAAAGAAGCCTATCGTTTAAGTCTGGTCCCATTTGGTATATATGCAAAATTTGGCGACGATCCATCTAAAATTGTAGGTTTGTATAGAGAACATACGCACACAGACAGACACAGACAGACAGACAGAAAGTCAATTTTATACATATAGATAGATAGCTCAAATATTAATGTTATTGCATGGGTATCAACCTGAAAAGCGGGTCTGGCTCATTATTTTATATTTAATTTTCTATGTTTCGTATCTCTAAGCAAACTCAATATTTCGAAAATCGAGAATTCAATTCAAATTTTAAAATTATTTATGCGGCGGAAAACCTTACTAAATTTCCGCATTTCTATGCTAAAATCGGCAATTTTAACATTGATCTCTATGGGGGATCGTATTCCCTCTCACCCGGTCACGTGGTTGCCATTATCCCTGGAGGAACAGATACTCGTCTGTCGGGTCACGTGGCTTCCTCGCATTAGATGCTCCTTCCAGTAATATAAGCTCGATGCTCGCCCCCCCCCAGATCGATTTTATCGAATACGCTGTCGCCGACAAACCCGAGTTATCTCGCCGATGGAATTGAATACGCTCTCGCCGACAAACCCGAGTTATCTCGCCCATGAACTCGAATACGCTCTCGCTGACTAACCCGAGTTATCTCGCCGATGGAATGGAATACGCTCTCGCCGACCAACCCGAGTTATCTCGCCGAAGAATTCGAATATGCTCTCGCCGACAAACCCGAGTTATCTCGCCCATGAACTCGAATACGCTCTCGCCGACAAACCCGAGTTATCTCGCCCATGAACTCGAATACGCTCTCGCCGACAAACCCGAATTATCTCGCCCATGAACTCGAATACGCTGTGGTCGACAAACCCGAGTTATCTCGCCGATGGAATTGAATACGCTCTCGCCGACCAACCCGAGTTATCTCGCCCATGAACTCGAATACGCTCTCGCCGACTAAACCGAGTTATCTCGCCGATGGAATGGCATACGCTCTCGCCGATGAACTGGAATACGCTCTCGCCACCAACCCGAGTTATCTCGCCGAAGAATTCAAATACGCTCTCGCCGACTAACCCGAGTTACCTCGCCGATGAATTGGAATACGCTCTCGCCCACCAACCCGAGTTATCTCGCCGACGAACTCGAATACGCTCTCGCCGACTAACCAGAGATATCTCGCCGATGAACTGGAATACGCTCTCGCCCACCAACCCGAGTTATCTCGTCGATGAATTCGAATACGCTCTCGCCGACTAACCCGAGTTATCTCGCCGATGAAATCGAATACGCTCTCACCGACAAACCCGAGTTATCTCGGTCATGAACTCGAATATGCTCTCGCCGACTAACCCGAGTTATCTCCACGATGAACTCGAGTACGCTCTCGCTGACAAACCCGGGTTATCTCGCCGATGAACCCGAGTACGCTCTCACCGATCGACCCGAGTTATCTCGTCGATGAACTCGAATACGATCTCGCCGACCAACCCGAGATCGTATGGCGGATGGCAGCACACTACACATAACAAGCATTACAAAGATACAAACTTCACATAGGTTCACAACATATACACGTAACATTCCATCAGGCATCAATTTTTTTTCCGCTTCAATCCATCACGTCTCGCCACAATTCGCCGTGCCGTGTCTAAGTTAACCAATATGGCGACTTCCTGTGCGACTCATGAAATAAACAAATCTAGATTTAAAGAAGCATAGAAATGAATATATACTTTTCTTTCCTTTTTCAATGTATTCCTTTTTGCTATGTATTTCTATTCCCCCCCCCCAAACTTCAAGTTAATTATCTGCCTGTTTCAGCTTTCAAAAATGCTTAATTAAGGCTGTGGAATTTTTTCGATGCACTTTTTACGGGTCCATAATTAATTTTAAAACAACCTAAACTGTATGAATTTATGCAAATAAATATCAGAAAATAATACGGAGACATTAATTTTTCATGCTTGAGAAGATATAAATAAAAAGTTGAAATCAATGTTATTACATGAATACTCAACTCAAAATTAGGTCCGGCTAATTGCTTCATATTAAATCTCCTGGGCTTAGTATATTCTAAGCAAACACAATATTTCAGAAATCGGGAATTCTATACAATTTTTAAAATTATTGATGTGGCGGAAAACCCCACCAAATTTCAGCATTTCTACAGTAAAATCGGCAATTTTAACAGTGATTTCTATGAGTCTCACCCTTTTCCTGACCCTCAAAGCGATGCTGATGATGATTATGACGTCTATTCAAAAAGCCTCACTACTGAGAGTATTGAAATGTAATTGTATTGAATAGTAGTATTGAAAGTATTGGCAAACCATTATATAGGCATAAACTATTATACATATACATATACTAACAGGATTAAAGAAGTGACAAACCATTGTCAAGGCATATACGTCTGAAACGCATTGCTAGGGAACCACGGTAACCAAAGTAAACGTTCGGAAAGTGATTGTTGAGGCCCGAAAACCATTGTTGCCCTATAGTTTTTTGCCCATTTGGGGCACTTACCCTGCTCTGACAAAAATTTAAAGTAGCCTATCGTTTAAGTCGGGTCCCATTTGGTATATATGCAAAATTTGGCGACGATCGATCTAAAATTGTAGATTTGTATAGAGAACATACACACACACACACAGACAGACAGACAGACAGAAAATCAATTTTATATATATAGATAGACTAGCTGTAATACCCGGCGCTGCCCGGGGTTTCTTCAATGAGACTTTATAGATCACGTGATATCTCCATCTTTCTTTGAGGGACATACAAATCGTGTTCAAGTTGAACCAACTGGCGACTCATGAAATAAACAAATCTAGATTTAAAGAAACATAGAAATGAATATATATATTTTTTTCTTTTTCAAGGGGTGCCAAGTATTTCAATTCCCCTCCCCCTCCAAAATTCTAGTTATTCATCTGCCTGTTTCTGCTTCAAAAAATATTAAAACTGGAATTTCTTCGATGTATTTTTTAAGCCCATAATTAATTTTAAAACAATCTAAACTATGAATTTATGCAGTTAGACAATAAGGAGACATTAATTTTCATGCTTGAGAAGATATAAATAAAAAGTTTAAATCAATGTTATTGCGTGGATCTCAACTCAAAAGTAGGTCTGGCTAATCACTTCATATTTAATCTCCTGGGCTTCGTACATTTCTAAGCGAACTCAATATTTCAAAAATCTAGAATTCAATAAACATTTTTAAAATTATTGATGTGCGGCGAAACCCCCGCCAAATTTTCGCATTTCTACAGTAAAATCGGCAATTTTAACACTGATGAGGATCATCCTTTTCCTGACCCTCAAAGCGATGCTGATGATGATTATGACGTCTACTCAAAAAGCCTCATTACTGAGAGTATATTGAAAATGTGCCAAACTATTATAAAGGCATAAACTATTATACATATACTAACAGGATTAAAGAAGTGACAAACCGTTGTAAAGGCATATACACGTCTGAAACGCATTGCTAGGGAACCACGGTAACCAAAGT
Organism: Pholcus phalangioides; assembly: GCF_987345545.1. NCBI lineage: Eukaryota > Metazoa > Arthropoda > Arachnida > Araneae > Pholcidae > Pholcus > Pholcus phalangioides. Next base: position 56,732,564 of record NW_028301601.1, read on the forward strand.
AAACGTTCGGAAAGTGATTGTTGAGGCCCAAAAACCATTATTGCCGGACAGTTTTTTGCCCGTTCGGGGCATTTGCCCTGGGATGACGAAATTTTAAAGTAGCCTATCGTTCAAGTCGGGTCCCATTTGGTATATATGCAAAATTTGGCGACGATCGATCTAAAATTGTAGATTTGTATAGAGAACATACACACACAGACACACAGAAAATCAATTTTATATATATAGATTATTATATTATATTTATTATTTATTTCAATCATCATACTACTGTTTCTATACCGTGAAATGAATGCAGATGGAGCTACAAGATGAAAATTTCATCGTATTTAATAAATTATAAATAGAGTTATATATATATAAAACTCGGTTATAACGATTTCGGTTGAAACGAAAACTTGGCTCTAACGTCAATAATTGGTGGTCCGGACTGATACCGCTGCTCCGCGGAGCCCTTGGGGCCCGGTGTACTCCGCGGCCACTGAAGGATAATAAAATAAATTAATAAATTTATAAACAAACTAAAAAAAAAAAGAGGCCTAAAGGGGGGTACCGCCATATAAATAATATACTAAACAGGGCTCCGCCATAGATATTATACACTGAAAAGGGCTCCGCGAGTCGGAAAAGGTTGAGAACCACTGCTATAGAGAATAATTTTAATGAAATCTTGCTTATAACGTTGATGGAAAGGAATCACTTCGGATATAACGACAAATTTTTCGTGGCTTTTGCTTCGTCCTTTTCGATAATGTTTCCTCGAGAACTTCTTAGAGCTGGATATAATTATTTTCTAAATATTCCCTGAATTACGATCAGCTCTAAGCTTAATTCTTGAGCTAAAACCTGATCGAATTCAGGAAAAGTTCATTCGACTGCCATTCTGTTTGTACCCTAACGTTGAAAAAGATATTAATTACATGTTTTATGCTCCGACTTGCTCATTGACATGACCAGTACTTTTTTTCGTAACATTCCCGTGTAAATTTTGCTCTTCCCGACTTATGAAAATGTCCCGTGTTTATTTTTCAGCGGAGCTCACTCAAATTCTTAATTTTACAATATTCGGGGATGAAGGTAATTCGTGTAATTTATAAATATTGTACCATAACGAACATTTCAATAAATATCCATCTTACGTACTTGTCATGTTCAATTTTTTTCTTCCCATGAAATAGGTTTTAAATCACTACAGACTTGCTGTAGCAATGTATTTCTGTATTTCTCGCCAAGCAGTGCCGTACTGACGCATGAATCCACCCTGGTATGGCCTGGGGGGGGGGGGTCACGTCAACTGCAGAAAGTCTCATGAAAATGAGATCTGGTCAAACTTTCGATAGTGAGTATGTGAATTGGGTATTAGGTATTTCTAGCCAAGTTGGTGTCCCCCCAGAAAAAATTACTTTGTCCGAGACCTGCTATGCTGTTAAGACAGCCCTGTCACCAAGGGTTATTTATAAGAAATAATTCGCAATTTCGCCGACAATTAGCAGCATGATTAATGAGCATCGGTGATGTCATGCATTTTTTACGGAAATGTAATAAATCGGTTATTATACATACTTATCAATCGTCTTGGTAGATTTGCTAAATTTATCACTTTTACTAGTGAATATGCATAATAACCAAGAGTCGTTGGTAAATTCGATCAATACATGAAATTCATTGTCTTTATCTGTGATTAAGCATAATAGATTGGTATAATTGGTGAATTTATTAACTATTTAAAAAACATTCCATATGAGTCTAGTGTGTGATAGACCCTCGATATGATGGTGCATTACATGTGTGAATTATCATGTATATCAGAGGTGGACAACAGCTATCGCCCGTGGACCACAAGCATCCCCCCCCCCAACGACGTAAAAGTACAAGGTGTCCCATAAATTCGTAAATAGTTTAAAAACCATGAAAATTGAAGAAATTGGTAAATTTGAATGCGGTTTGCAAAAAAAGTTATTCTCACGAAGGGAGATTTTTCGCAACTGAGAACAAATTATTTCGATTTTTTTGTTAATGGGGCCCACAGGGAAGGCAATTCAGCAAGAGTGGTTGGACCTGAACCTTTTTGCCAACGATGATTTTGGGCCTAACTAAGCATAATCGCCGGTAAAAGCGATAAATTGATGGAAACTTATCAAACTTTTCGAAATACTCGGTGATTATGCATAATAACTGATTATTATGTATATAAGCCGGATTTATCACATTTATCGCGTGTCGTACTAATTATCGTATTTTTCATGATTAAATATGTTCACCATAATCATAATGAAATAAAAACTTCATTCACAGTAGCATATGATATTGCACCTGATTATATTTTCCATCAAAAAAGGTTCTAAAAACATCAACTTCGGATGTAACGACACCTTGGTTATAACGACAACATATTCCGATAGAATTTTGACTGTTTGTGCGGCTGCTATGCATCTCTTGACTTATGAATTCCCAATAAAATAAAAATCACATATTCGTCATTTATTGTATGTATTCGGACATTTTTTTTCCTCATGATTACAAAAACATGCATTTTGCGTACGATTAGCTCGATTTTTTTTTTTTTACTGGACGTAATTGAAGTAACGATTTGATGCTAAATCATGTCCATTGGTGGTGGTGGTGGTGGCGATAAGTCTACATCATGGAATTAATCGATAGATCAATCATCCGCGTACTCGGCGCTGAATCTTGCTAGTTCTGGGCTGTCCAAATACTCGTCAGGATCCTCCCTCTGACGATCGGCCCTGTCGGTCAGGATGCGCAGACGGTTTCTGACCATAGGCGATTTACGGTCCCTGTCGTGCCTCTTGCCAAACCTCATAGGTAGCCTAGATGGACACATTGCGCATTCCCCCTTGTCTTTGCCGCCGCATAGCAGATTGCAGCGGATGACGTCACTGCGACTGTAACTCATGCATCCGCTTCTTCCGATGAACAGCATTGAACCCAGAGAAATACTCATCAGGAGCGTCGCGGTTTTCATTTTGTCCCAAGAAAATATCTGATGTCGTTCGCTGCAAATAAAATCAAAATGAAAAGTATATTATCCACCATATCAACGTATCAGTTTGCATATTCACTGTCAATGTATAAGTCAGCGGTTGCTAATCAGGAGTGCCGGGAGCAACGCCATCTATAGCAGACCTCCGCGCGAAACTCGTGACGTCACTGAAGAAGTTATTTCACCTATATTCATTGGATATACTACAAAAAATGGTAAAGATATCGCATGCGTCGGCCTCCTTCAGTGACGTCACGTGCCTCGCGCGGAGGCCTTCTGCTTTAGATGGTGTTGGCCTGGACTCAGGGACGCCGGAAGTAAAAAATGTTTGGTATTGCTCGAGTAAAATGATATAATATTCACTTTCAAAGTGACATAATGTTCACTTGGATATGTATGAAGACCATACGTCAACAAAAATGTCCCGTTTTTGGTAAATCTTCCATCGCCCGAACTGAGCTATATTTGAATGGTGATTGGCGTTGCTGAGCAATACCATTCAAATGATTGGTGTTGCTTAGCAACATGAGCATATATGTGCCGGTGTCCGTACCTGGACTCCCAGGGGTCCCGCGACCCAATTATAGATCTATAAAATAAATAAATGCTTGGTTGAGAAAAAACATACATATAAATTAATTTATCACTTCACGTACAAGCGTTTGGCTAGAAATTTGACTTATCTCTATTTATCGAATCACTGAAAAATATGGTAACCTTGTCATCAACCATAACCGCACGTTAGGAAAACGAAAATGAAAAAGGGGACGAGAAAAATATAATAAAAAAAAATATATATATATAATAGATGAGAGTTTAGAGTCCTCTTTCGCCCTCACCTTAGGCTCACCCTTTCGCTCTTATGTATGTATATAGTAGAAAGATACATTATATGTGTGAAAAAAACGAATTCTTCCGTAGGTAACAGGGTTACTATAAAGCTTCGCGATTGTTAAGAGAGAGGGAAGAAAACTCAGAGAACTTGTTTGAATTTAATCCACTGGCGTTTGGACGCAATATTACGCCCGTGATCGTAAAGCGGTTAATAATGTTGTTCATGAAAAACTGTTCATTATAAAAAAAAAAAAAGACACGTTTCTCCGTTTATATTCACATATGACATATCACTTTGTACTTTTGATTTTAAAAAATATATGATTTTCAGATCGGATCTTTCTAAGCCACCCTGTAAGTAACTTGATGAATTCATCATTACACAGATAGAATTAGATGAAATTACATAGTACATATGATATATGGTAAGTAAGTTTAATTGTCACACATTTTTATTAAAGTTGCGGAAATTCAAATTGTTGCTTGGACGTTTTTACATTTTGGAGAAAAATCTCGCGCAATGCTTTATACTGCACCCCGAACCATTAACACAAGGGCATAGTAACTCTAAGGAGGAAATTCTTAAAGAAATATTCCTCGATGCCACGATTTTTCGTGCACATCAAAGTCAATGATTAATTGCTTCGTATTAGCTTACGCGTAACCCTGTTTGTCAAAAAATAATAAAATATAGATAGAACAGTACCTTTATAGTATTTGAACTTAGAAAAATTTGGTTTTTTTCAAGCTTTTATATCTGATTTTATTTTATTTGTCTATCTATTACATGCACAAAGCTTAGAAATGGTGGGTTTTTTTTAAAATATAGCTATATTAATCAACATAAGAACTGTATTCTAACATTCACTAACTGATGGCAGTCAAAAAGAAATTTAACATTTTCTTCGTTGATTCAGTAGTCTCGTTCATCCGACATTCCGTATTATCCGACGTCCCGCCAAAAACAAAAAAGATCCAGCACCAACCTCTCAGAATATCACATAACGACGGAGTAAAGGCTGTACTACTTACTCTAAACCAGACATGCACCTCGTCCATATTCCTCTGCGGAACCTCTAACGAATTGGTGCATGTTTGTCGGGGGCGTAGCTCAGATGGTAGAGCGCTCGCTTGGCATGCGAGAGGTACCGGGATTGGTACCCGGCGCCTCCACGCGACTTTTTTTTTTATATGACAACCATATTTTTATGGGCATCTTTTTATCTGCCACCTCGTTGGGCATTTTATCTGTTGTGGCGTTGTATTTATATTTGAAGGCGCAGCGAAACCTGGAGTGAAGTTTGTTTCTGTGTAATGCTTGTTATATGTGTAGTGCTACCACCAGTTTTCCCAACTATGAGTGAAGTGTAATGATTGAATGATTTATCGTTGTGTAGGCCTGTTGCTCTCTGTGGCGAGATCGACTCGCATTTGCGCCTCGAAGTTGGGAACCACAAGAAACCAACTTCAGCCGACCACCACTGTGGTGACGGTGGGGTTCGAACCCGGATCCTCGCGATCAGAGAGTCCGTCACTATGACCACTCGACCACCACAGCAAAAAAAAATTGCTTCCCACACCGGGAATCGAACCCGGACAAGAGCCAGGTATCCTAACCACTAGACTAAAGGAATAAAGGCTCTAAAAACGGCAACTAAATACATTGAGTAACAAGAAGAAGCAACAGGAATCGGTAAGATGATGAGGATGCAAAGATGGCGAGACTCGGCAGCGAAGTAACGGCACTCGTCAGGAAATCAGACTGCGATCAAAAAGTTCTTTTAAATCATCACAGGACTGAACTTTTTAAGCACTGAACTTCATGGGGTTTCTACAGTGCTTGCAGCGTGAAAACGCTGATCGGTCAAAGGAACCGGAATTTCAAGTTTTTAACCAATCAGCATTTTCACGCTGCACACGGCGCAGAAATTCTACTCCTAGGAAAACCCGGCTTAGCCAACATTTTCCCTTTTCCGACGTTCTGCGGGCCCGTTTATGTCGGATAATAAGTGAGACTCTACTGTAGTTGAAGGGCTGTGATTAAAGACAGGGAATGATTGTTTTTTCTTTTTAGAACCCAGACGTTCGGTTGAAATGCCATAAATGTCTTTTTACGTCTGTTTTTAAATTTCCTCTTTTGTAAAAATGCCTTTTTTTTTACATTTCCTGTTGTAAATGACTATTTCATACAGACATCTGAGAAAACTTGGTGGTGTCAGATATACTTAGAGGTGAGATACGTGTGTTTATATGTGGGGGGGGGGGGATTTTCCACAAGTAATAGGGCTGCTATAAGGCTTTACGATCTTGAAGAAGGGGGGGGGGAGAGAGAAAGCACAGAGAATTTGTTAGAATTTATTCTACTGCAGTGTGGACGTAATTTTACGCCCGTGATCGTAAAGAGGTTGAAAATAAAAGTTTTGATTGCATTAACGCGCAAAACCCCCACTGCAACGTTGGTAGACTGGAGTAGAACAGTGGCGCGTGATCCCTCACTACCGCTGTGGTGGTCGAGTGGTCATAGTAACGGGCTCGCGCCGTGAGGTCCCGGGTTCGAACCCCACCGTCGCCACAGTGGTGGTCGGCTGAAATTGATTTTTTGTGGTTCCCAACTTCAAGGCGCGAATGCGAGCCGATTTCCCCTTTAAAAAAAGTCTCGCCACAGAGAACAACAGACCTACAAACAATACAAATGCAATTAAAACGTATCACATTATTCACTTCACTTCTGAAATATAGATGGCGACACTGAAAAATCAAACAGACTGTTAAGTACACACAGTTACACTTCCTGCCTTAGAACACTGCAGAGTGCTTCTTGAAGTGCTAGCAGTTTGGCATCTTGCACGTCATTTCAAGAAACCAGAGGTCTACAAAAATTGCGGCGAGGAGAAGGCAATAAGGTCGTAGATTAACAACTTGGTGCCAAGTGCGTGAACTGTGATCACACTAATCGAGAAAGAAGAGAGGCTTTACCAACAGACCATTGCTGTACTGCATCGACATCGAGCTGTTGAACCAGACATGAACCTCGTCCATATTCCTCTGCGGAACTTCTAATGAATTGGTACATGTTGGAATGTGTAGTGAACCTGTGACGTGAAGTTTGTTTTCGTGTAATGCCTGTTATGTTTAGTGCTGCCATCTGCCACCAATGTTTTCTAACTATGGATGAAGTGTAATGATTGAATAATTCTATTGTTGAAGGCCTGTTGCTCTCTATGGCGAGACTTTTTTTAACGGGAAACTGCTTCGACCTGCAAGCTTCTCCAGAGGGAGGTCAAGAAGCTTAAGCAAAGCGTTAACTACGAGTTCGACTCGTAAGTTGTTATCGCGGACGATGGCGTTTCATGTGTGACGTTAGTCGGGGTCTAAACAAAGTGTACAGAAGTTGTCATATTCGTATTTAAATTAAGGCTCTTAAAGTCCTAACTAATGCGTTCGTTACCGGGTGTTCTTGATACACCCGGTGACATACGAACAAAAGCGTCTTTTAAGCGAGACGATGAGTCTCAGGGGGAGAGGGTAGTTTTATTTTCGACCTCAAGGATGTGTCTTAGACTCTCCCGATGCGAACGGTCGGTCAACAGGGCCTTGGGCCCTAGATCGTCTCTTTTGGATCTAATTTCAGAAGCATGAAGATGCAAGTTGCATCTTCCGAAGAGGTAAGCTGTAAGAGAACTCGACTATAAAGAAAAAGAAAATACATCGGGGTGGAGGAACAGACGCCCTCGCATAGTAAAAGAGAAGAGGATAGAGAAAATAGCCGGAGGGGTTCTCAGATGTTAAAGAGTGTGATGATTATGAAGCCTCTGGAGAAGAGGGAGAGGAAAAAAAAGGGGGGGGGGGGAGAAACGGTCAATCAGCAGATAACGAATATCCCCACATCGATGTGAAAACCAACACCGTTGCTCGAATCCCGCACACCATTGAATGCGTCTTTGTCTTCCTCTCGAGAGTATGTGGGGTGTAAAACGAAACAATGCAATTGTTTTCGTCGTTAGTCGCTATTATGCACTCCTGTACCTCGAGGTCGCCTGACTACTATGTGTTCGGCCTTACTTATGTTAAATTCTACCCGCTTTAAGTGATTTCGTCTAACGCCATCATTTGTGGGAACAATTAATCGCGTAGAGCGAGTGTTGAAGGTTCAAGGCCTCCGCCTAGCAATGCATGTGAGAGATCACTGTATTGTTATTATTTCATAAATATAGTACTTTGTATAGTATCTCTGGATAGGAGTATGGAAAACTGTTTTAGTTCTCCTGTAGTCCAGTAGATGGCATTACTACCCCACAGAATTTATTAGTACTGGATAGAATGCTGCCCTCTCTTGTGTAATATTTAACGAGTTATCTACAGTAGTATTGTTATTTTTTATAGTCACACCATACTTTCTTTCTTTCAAACCGAGCACAACTCCAGTCTATCGCCATGGGCAATTTACTACCGATTGAGTTGTGTTGGAAATGTGAGTGCCTGTACGTAATAGTCCGAGTGCGTGCATGGTGCTGTGCGTGAATTAATGCCGCCATCTATATTTCGAATTGTGAGTGAAGTTTAATTATTGAACATCGATAGCGTTGTAGGGCTGTTGGCGAGACTTTATACCGATATTCTTTTTTTTTAAAGAATGTAACTCACGTAAAAAGAACACATGTATCCTAAATCGGGTTTAATGTAAGCATTATGGGCACACGCAGGAGCACCAGGCAATGGCTTGCGTGTGCGCATCCTTTCACATCTACAGGTAGTTTGCCTAGTTCATGTGAAGCTAGTCTATATTATCTCGGTGCCGTCACTTTTTCCATTCCGGATGGTGAATATTATCCATAGGCGGAGAGAGACTTGGAAGTCTGGGGGCGGGGAGGCACGGTGATGTTGATGTAAATTCATCTATACATACATGCATTACATCAGTCGACTTCACCTTTGATGCTGGGGGACGTACCCCCCCCCCCCCCCGTATCTCCGCCCGTGATACTATCCTTGTGACCAGGAGCGTCGGAAGTATTTCACATCTTAAGCTTTGTGTAAGAAATCTGCATCAGCTCTGGGTTGCCCAAGAACCCGCAGCACCCCCAGGCACCGATGCCACAGCATGCGACTGGCATTTGCACGCTTTCTATCCCAACAATAAAATTCCTCTTGGAGTCTACCGGTGAGTTAATCAATTCCTTTACTTTGCTGAAAATTTGACTGTCTAAACCAGTGATTCCGAACGTGGGCGTTAAGGCCCCCTGGGGGCGATGGAATGTTTCAGGGGGGCGGTAGAAGATATGGGTATAACACAGGCCCGTCATTTGGGGGGGGGGGGTCAGGGGGGCCGTTGCCTCCCCCCGGCTTTTGAAAATACACTAAAAATGATATATATATATGCATACATTGAGTACATGTTCTTTGCCCCCCCCCCCTCTGGAAAAAGTTGAAATGACGGCCCTGGTATAACATAGGATCCTATGGGTTAAATTGCATTGGGGGCGATGGGAGAAAAAAGTTTCTGAAGAAGGGAGGCGATGGGACAAAAAAGGTTGGAGAAACTATGGTCTAAACCACTTATAGTCTTAACGCCCATGTTGGGAATCATTGGTCTAAATCAGTGATTCCCAACGTGGGCGTTAACGCCTCCTTGGGGGCGATGGAAAGTTCTAGGGGGGCGGTAGAAGCTACGGGTATAACATAGGATCTTATGGGTTAGATTGCGTTGGGGGGGGGGGGCGATGGGAGAAAAAAGTTTCTGAAGAATTGGGCGATGGGACAAAAAAAGGTTGGGAAACTATGGTCTAAACGAAAGTTTTTTCGATATTTTTGTTTATTGTGTAATTATGTCAACTATAAAGCGTATAGTTTGTTTTCATTACTCTGAAAATAAAGTATATGTTAACTCTAATACGTGGTAAAATTAATTTGTGGTTTTACAACTAGTAGTTTCGCGATACTATTACTAAACCGCACCTGCACCTCGTCCACATTCCTCTGCGGAATTTCTAACGAATTGGGGGGGATACTGTGTGATCACAACTAGTGTCTCACAACAGAAGCGCTGAAAACAGGCTATAATTTCAAGAACCTAATTTTTAATAGTTCCCAAAGTTATCACAACACTATATTTCAGATATTTCAATATATTTCTTTGTTTTACATCCAATTTATAATTAAATTTTTAATTTTGCATTTTTAACTGGGTTGCTGTATTTTTGAAATATATGACATCCATATTTGTTATGGGAATCTTTTTCTGAGCCACCTCGTTGGGCATTTTGCCTGTTGTGGCGTTGTATTTGTATTTGTTTATGAGTAATTCTTGTTACAGAGTGCTGCCATCTACCACGTAGTTTCGAACTATGAGTGAAGTGTAATGTTTGAATATTTTACCGTTGTAGGCCTGTTGCTCTCTGCGGCGAGACTTTTTAATGGGGAGATCGGCTTGCATTCGCACCTCAAAGTGCGTATGACATTTTACTGGTGAACAGTTGATCCTAGAGGTGTAATTCCAATTACAAGAAGTTTCCAAATGACGTGTAGTATTCAGATATGTCACTCATGTTGACATATCTGAAGGGGTTGTATAGTTATTAAAATAAAAATATTTTTTTTTTTACAGTCCCCGTGCGCCCAGAAAGATTAGAAAGTTTCTGTCTCTCCTGATGCCAACAAAAAAAAAAAAACTAATGTTTTTAAGTGCGATATTCACTGAGATATTCGAATTGGGGAAAAAATGGAGGAAATATCGGAAAAAAACGGCGTTAAGTGCGGTTAAAATGGTTCTCCCGCGTTTAGAGCTGTTTTTTCCCCAAATTTCCTCCATTTTTAAAATTCGAATTTCTCAGTGAATATTGCACTTAGATTGTTGGCATCAGGAGAGACAATGCAAAAACTTTCAAATTAGATTTTGGGCCACACGGGGACTGTATAGAAAGCAATTTTTTTATTTATTTTAATAACTACACAGCCCCTTGGAACCTGAATGACATATCTGAGTGTTACACGTTATATTTGGAAACTTTCCTAATTTTTTTTTTTCTTTTTCAAATGAAATCAAATTTATTGTTATATAACAGTGCAAAAAAAACAAGAGAAAAATTTACCAAGAAGTCAATCAAAATTTACCAGTCATTCTGGTAAATGCTAGTAAAAATTAGTATGGAAAACAGAATAGTGTCAACTAAACAAAATCAAAATCATTCAAATTATAATAAAAATTCACGGTAACAGAGGAGTGCAATTTAAAAACAGTTCTACATGCTGCAACTAAAAATATAAAATTTTACATGTTGGAATAAAAGCAAAAACGACTACATGCAGCATGTAATTAAATTAAACTGTTACGTTATTTAAGGATTATATGAGCAAAAACAAATTCTCTATACCATCAAGTGAGAACATGTATTGCTTGACACATTTTTTAAAGGATGATAAATTAGTATTGCGAGAGTGATTTCTGGTGGTAATGTATTGCAGAATTGATTGTAGAATTAATTGAAAGAATACCTCTAGGATAAAGGATTCGCCAGTAAAATGCCGTACCCTCTATTTTGCTGTGTACTAACTTATAAACACGTATCATCTACAGTTATTTCTCAGAGAAATTGGCTAAAAATAAATATTTGAAAGAGAAAAAAAAACCATTCACAGAAATTGCATATTTATAAATAACGGATGGAGTAGAGATGTAAAAGTGAAAGAATCGACAATTCTTAACTCCAGATTTAATTACTGATAGATCGGCTGAAGTTAGTTTTCTGTGGTTCCCAACTTCTAGGCGCAAATGCGAGCCGATCTCCCCGTTAAAAAGTCTCGCCACAGAGAGCAACAGTCCTACAACGATAAATCATTCACTCATAGTTAGAAAAACTGGTGGCAGATGGCAGCACTACACATAACAAGCATTACAGAGAAACAAAAAAAACTTCACGTCAGGTTTCACTACACGTACACGCACATTCCCGCATGTACCTATTCATTGGGGGTTCCGCGGGGGGGGGGTGCATGTGTGGTGTAGCAGTAGTAGGTAGGGCCTCCAAAAAATGGCTCGGGGATCCATGATGTTCTTAAGTCAGTCACCTCGTTGGGCAATTTGCCTGTTGTGGCGTTGTATTTGTATTTGTATTTGTAGATGAAATTTTCATATATGTGAGTTATAGCCATTCTTTTCCTCAGACTAAAGAAATTCTCGTGTGGGGATGGATCTCAGTAAATTATATGCAGGAAATTACGATTCATTTAAACTCAAAAACTACGTTTTACGAAATTGGGCACGATAAAAGGAACAAAAAAAGGTTATTAGTAGTGATTCCCGTACACATGTTAACGAACAAACTTGTATCAATCGATATCAACCTGTTTTTTCATTCACAATTCACCTTATATCGATACTGAAAGGTGATAAATTGTACGTAAATACACACAATTAAAATAGTTGAAAAATTAAAGACTTACGAAAAAGTTTTATCGAATGTAAGTTATATTTTACTGCAGAAAGAAACAAACTCTCTGAAAACAAATATCCTAACTGAAGAAAAAGTAATGAATAAATAATATTAATAATAATGAATTAGCCTTCTCAGTCGAGTTCCATTACAACAAAGTCACTTCGTTCCGTAAAATAGCTTATTGTAGAGAAATAATTTTAGAAAATTAGGTGTGAAGACTCTGACGAAAATTTTGTAATACAGAAACCTCTTTTATAGCTGCTCTAATATATTATACTTTAATCAATGAATATATATATATATAATATAATTTAAGTTCCTCTTAAACACAGAATAAATATCAACATTTACCAATGAAAGTAAAAAAAAAATTAATTACACCTCTTTCTCCTCCCAATTACTGAATTGCATTTATTTCATTTTTCATTGAAAAATTGCACACCATAAATAACATAACCAGAGAAACCTTTTCTCCAGAATTTGAAACTCATTTTATAAATAAATTTTAGAATAAAAGTGTAATTAATAAAAATATATATCGGAATAATCAAACAAAATAAGTTAATAAATAAATAAATTAATTAATTATTTGAATATAAATAAAATAAGAAATGTTTCGATCGATTGAAATGACGAAATACTTGAAAGGAACTTACCCGTGTCAAATTGTATATAGTATAAATCCCGTATTAAAACTCTCCTAAATGGATATTCAAATGATGGATAATATATCAGTTACTCATATAGTCGCGTCACATCCGGGTTCTCACGCGTCTAAAACGTTCAACAGGTTGAAATGATGAGACACGGATTTGTTTGCATCTCTCACGTACGTAGATGAGATTCTCATCCGATTGGTTCGCAAAAGTTCTTCGGAATCGATTTGTGGGAGGAGCTTTTCGATTATATACCTTTTTGAAATTCTTCCTCATTTTACTTTGATTAGGATCCCACGCCAAAATTTCGAAATAAAGAGAGAGAAACAAACTTATAATTTGAATGTATTTTTATCAGGAGGGAGAAGGAAATGTTGATCCCAAACAAATACTTAATAATAATAACGCGATCCTCACGTATTCCCAAGGGATCGGCATGATCCGTCCAGGGAATTTGTTAGCGTTAGTAAACATCCATGCTCGAACCGGGATTCGAACCCAGACCTGCACAGTGAGAAGCTAGTTCCCTAACCACTCGACTGCCAGGCGGTAATGAAAATTTGGCGGCAAATTTTGTTTCTGATTTCTCATCAACATCAACTATGGCCACGACAGAGAAAGCTCATAGGGCTCTAAGAGGCCGGGGATAAATAAAAATTTAAAAATTATTACACGTCAAATTTATCTAGTAGAAAAGAGCCCATCAAAATTCAAAAGCTAGGGATCTGCTTAGGCTGACCATATTTTCTCAAGGGAAATACGGGATATTGGACTTCGAAATACGGGATAATACGGGACATCGCCAATCGTCGCCAAAAATGATGCCAGAAGTAAGCAAAATTGCTATCTCGTGCTAAAATCCATAGAAAAGTCGCCATTCGCGGGAAATGAAGCGCCACTGCATATTACAGTGAATTAAAAAAACACACGACGGAAATGTGTGAGATGAATATAATTATTTCTAGTCGTGAATTATCGTAATGTAATTTCTGAGCTGGGATAATTTTAATCGTTGATTTGAAGAATAAAATTAAGAAAAAGAAGTCAAGTTGGCTTCGTTGAAAAAACCGGGACAGTTTTGCAAAGAAGTCGGGACAACCAGAGAAACAGAAACAACCGGGACTGTCCCGGGAAATACAAGACGTATGGTCACCCTAGACCTGCTCAAATATCTAGGGGGTGGGGGGGGGGTTCTTTTACCATCTCCATCTAGAGAAGATAGAGCAATTTCTCTATATATTTGTAGGAGTCGCTACTCTGGAAGTTGGGCAGCTAATGATTTTTATTCAATTGAAATATATTAATTGTTTTATGTTAATAATACTTGGACATTCAAGTAGCCGAATCGATTTTTCGCGATAGTCGTTGAATGAGTAAGATTCAATGTCAGTTGTGAGTTTGCTATGGCTGTTCGCTTCATGTGCTTGATTAAATATTCCAGGGCTTTGAGCTGCCAAAAGGGAGCTATTGCCTGTAGGAAGGAAAAAATTTTCACAAATGACAAACTGAAGGGAAAGTCAAACAAGAGAGAGAGAGAGACAATTGAAAAAGAGGTCGGGTGAGAGAATCACGGTTTCTTCAAACCAGTGGTTTTCAACCTATTTTGACCGGTGGAGCCCTTTCTGGTTGAAAAATATTTCTATAGTGGGGACCCCTTATATACGGGGTGATTATAAAAAAACTATCCCGACATATGGGCCCCCTAACTATCATACCATTCACAGAAACCGAATGAAATTTTGGCATAAGGTATTTTGAGGTATGCGCTCAAGAATGATATGGAAAACAACAGTGTCACTCTAACAGTTACGGTTACAGTGAGAAAAATATCAAATGGCAACACCAAGTTTTTTGTATTGGAATGCGATCTCCATACTGAAAAACACTAAATAGCGTTGGAATGGCGCCCGTAGCACGAAAATGCCCGGAGCTAGGCAAGGAAAAAGTAAAAAGGACTTTGCCGTGCACCAGAGCATTAATGTTCGTTTCATTCGTCTGAGATCCCAGCCTGATTAGTCCTCCACAAGGTCATTTGGAAAATTTGTGAAACACAATAAAATGCTTTATTTTATGCTGCTTCTCTGTCCTCACTTTTAGCCTATCTACCGCCGGTGATTTTCATGCTACAGTTGCCGTTCGAACGCTAGTTAGTGTTTTTCAGTATGGAGATCGCATTCCAATACAAAAAACTTGGTGTTGCCATTTGATATTTTCGAAATTTTCTCACTGTAACCGTAACTGTTAGAGTGACACTGTTGTTTTCCATATCATTCTTGAGCGCATACATCAAAATACCTTATGCCAAAATTTCATTCAGTTTCTGTGAATGGTATGGTAGTTAGGAGCCCATATGACGGGATAGTTTTTTTATAATCACCCTGTATATACCCACCTATTTTTTATTTATTCAGCAAAGCTATATATGATTTATTTCTGTTATTTAAAAATATTTATATATTTTTTTCGAATATACTGGTTTTTTTTTTTCATTTTTCTCGAGCGGCCGCGAAGCCCCCGGAGAGTGCACACGGAGCCCCCAAGGTCTCCGAGGAGCGCCGGTTTGAGAGCCGCTGCTTTAAACCAAGGGAGCGAGCAATACTGCGCTTACATTATTTATGATAATGACGTAAAGTCCTTGTATGAGACATTCCAATATGCGTCCCACGTGGTCTAGTGGTTAGGATACCTGGCTTTCACCCACGCGGCCCGGGTTCGATTCCCGGCGTGGGAAGCGTTTTTTTTATATCCCGCAAGGGACAGAGCGCGGGGGGGGGGCATGTTTGGTGTTGGTGTCCAAAATAGAAAAATCTCAAATCCAAATACTATTTTTGAATTATTTTAATCACCTGATAAATATATACCTCACATTTATGTCTTGGCTCTGTCATTATCATAATAGGCCCTAAAATCAGTGAAACATCTTTGGCAATAATTTGCTCTATTTTATTCATAACTTCAGTTTCCATTGCATGCATGCTGCTTATGTATTGTCATTGGAATTTGATTTCCACTTTACCCAAAAAGTAGAGCCTTTCCGACAAAACAACGGCCAGATTCAGAATCATTTTCACCCCCAAAATCACCCCTAAAATATCTTCCCCATTGATTTACGGTATTTCAGGGGGTATAGTTGCGGGTCATCACGCTATATACAGTAATATTCTCGGCTATTAAACAAGGTTCTCCAAATTTGTTGGGCACTTATATATGTACACTCATGTCCATAAATTAAGGATAACACCAGCTCCGGCAAATAAAGGTTCAGAAACAAAACAAACGTTACTTATTCATAAAGCCCATTTATTAAACAAAAGATAAAGAACAAAAACGATGGTGTATGTATGATAACATTCATAAAAACTACGATTTTTGCTCCCTGGAGCAATTGTAAAAAATATCTCCTTTATACAAAAACTTACTATTACATGGTTGGTATGATGGTTAATACATTGTATGTCTCCCATGCGATGAAATACAGTCCGTACAACGCTTATGCATGCTGAGTATCAAATTATCGATCTGATCTTGGGGAAGATCACTCCACTCACGCAAGCAATGCTCTCCGAAGTTCCGGTACACATGTAGGAGGTGGTTGACAGGCTGCAACTCGTCGGCCAAGCATGTCCCACACATGCTCTATCGGATTCAAGTCAGGTGAGAATGCTGGCCATTCCATACGGGTTATATCCTCAGATTCAAGGCATTCGTTTACGATGTTTGCTCGGTGAGGACGGGCGTTGTCATCCATAAACACAAATTCTGCGCCCATGGCACCCCTAAACAAACGTACATGTTGTTCCAGAATGATGTCCCGATAAATTTGGGCTTTCATGGTTACGGTTTGAACATGCAGATCTGTTCTGGAACCCAGTATAATTCCACCCCAAACGAGCAATGCTGCACCACCGTAACGGTGTCGTTCAATGATGTTGTCTTGGTGGTAATGGGTACCTGGCGTTCTCCATATGAAAGTCCGACGTGAATCAGACTGCAAGCTAAACCTGGACTCGTCGGAAAACATCACACAAGCCCACTGTGACGATGTCCACATTGCATGTTCTCTACTACAGGCTAATCGCTGCCGACAGTGAGTTGCCGTGAGTGGAACATATCTGACAGACCTGCGAGCATATAGACCAATATCTCCCAAACGTCTGTACACGGTTTGCCTTGAAACAGTGGTACCCGTGGCTGCAGATAGCTGATACGAGACAGGTTGGATTCTGTGCTCCGTCTGCTTGTTTTTGCAGTTACTGCCAAATACCGGTCTTCATTCGGCGTTGTAACTTGGGGGCGACCTGTACTGTAACGTCTATTGGCATTTCCGTTATCTTGGAATCGTTGCCAAAGCCTAGAGATGACACTTTGGGCAATTCCAAGTTCCTCGGATACTTCCATCTCAGTGCGCCCACATTCCAGGCGGCCGATAATTCTTCCACGTAAAAAATCATCCACATGCGTCCTCTGTGTCATAACTATTCGCTTATGGCACTGAGCGCCTTACAGAACTCTTGTGAACAATTTCACTTCTTTGCCACCATTCCTTATACGTGTATACCCCCCCCTCTTACACTCTCGTCATTGTGACGTATTATCGGCATCATCTGGTGGCTTCCTGAAATTTGCATATCATTCTTGCAGATGTGTGTGATAATTCTACAGGTGAAATTTTTACTTTAGAATTCGATTTCCGTGTGATTCTGAATTATCCTTAATTTATGGACATGACTGTATATATATATATATATATATATATATATATATATATATATATATTTACTCTGAATTTATTTCTTTCAATAAATTTTAATTATAATTTATTTCTAAAATCTATCCTTTCATTAATTAGGGGCCATTCAAGTATTACGTAAGCAAATTTTCAGCCATTTTTGACCCCCCCCCCCTGTCAGCAAAATTTCGTCAGCACCTTAGAATATTTCATATCTTCAAAAAGGGGTGGTTGATGACGTAAGCAACCTTCAAACCCCCCCCCTCCCCCCTTGTCATCAAAAGTCAGCACAAATCCGAAACCCAATCCCCCCTCCTCGATGCTGACGTAATATCTGAATGACCCCTTAATTAATTAATCAGTTATTTCTTTCATTTAATCTGAACTTTTGTCCCGATAATTCTGAAATTATTTCTTCATTAATTAGTAAATCATTTCTTCCAGTGATTCTGTAACTATTAATTTTTTTTCATTAATTATAAATTGAAAATTAATGGAAATTATTTATTACATAAAATTTTTCAATAACTCCAAAGTTATATTTTTTTTAAGCAACTCTAAAACTATTTCTTTGATTAAAGTGTTTTCTATCATTTTGGTAAATTCTGTGAATTCTGTATACCTTTTGGATTCCGAATTTGGCCTCTCAACATATGTAGCCTATATTAAATCCATGGGCCTCAAAACTGTTTTAGTTCAGGACCTCCCGAATTTGGTACGACGGCTCTTTTAATGTATCAAATACACAGCATTGCTGTTGAATCTTGAAATTGTCTCACAGTTCTAATTACAACAATACAGTAGCCAGAGCTCTTTAACATTTCTTTTTCCTTGGAATTTTATTGTTTTTCTATGTGAAGTGACTACTTTCTGAAAATGGCCAGGGCTCTCCCCTCCTCTCAACACACAGCTCGGAGGGTCATAGATTGAACACCCTTGTACTTCTAAGTAACTACACATGCACCTACCAAACATTCGTTTGGGGAATTTCTAACGAATTGATGCATTCAGGAAGATGACGTGTGCGTGTAGTTTCGTGACCTTAGCATATTTATATTGTTAAAATAATGCTTGTTTCTTGTAATACAGGTGCTGTCATCAATTACCCTATTCTGACATAAATTAGCCCCCCCCCCTCCCCCTCGAGCACGGGAGCATGTTTAGCCCGGTAGAGGGCCTGCCATTTTTTTCTTTTTTTTCATTTCATTAAGACAGCCTTAATAAATATATATATATATATGTTTGTTTATATTAATTATTGAATTTATTTACAATTTTCTAAATACAAATACAAAGGCCACAACAGGCAAAATGCCCAACGAGGCGGCTGAGGAAAAAGATACACATAACAGATATGGATGTCACAAATTTCAGAAATACAGCAACCCAATTAGAAATGCAATTACAAACAATATATATACATGATGAAGTATTATTCAATATCCATAAAGAATACTTATGGTTGTCTTCTTCTAAGCATAGAATATGTACTTAATTATCATTTCGTAGTGTATTTTTCGAAGCTTCAATGATCCGAAGAGTTGGAAAAGGGGCCAGAGTATTACGTCAGCAGATTTTTTGCCATTTTTGGCCCCGCCCCCACCCGTCCGCAAAATTTCGTCAGTTCTGCCATACCCCGCCTCCTAATGCACATCGGGATCAGGGACGTACGGGGGGGGGCACAATACCCATTCCCCCCCCAAAGACAATGAAAAAAAATTTAAAAAAAAAACCATTAAAATATCTGAAGAAAATACATTTATGTGTGTTATTGTAATAAATTTATGTTAATTTCAGTGCTATTTGGAGGCTAAGAACTCAAAATTTCTCTTTAAGCAATTCATTGCGACCCCATCCTTTGTGCCACACGTGCTCAACCCATGGCCCTCGGGGATATCTGATATGGCAGCCAACTCAAACCTAATTTTGTAAAACTTAACTAAGCGACACATTTATAGATCGCTTAAGTGACCCTGGCACAATTCCAAAGCATTTAAGCGGCCCACGGCACATTTCAGATCACTTGAATCACCCGCGGCACTTTCATAGATCATTTGAGTGATCCGCAGCACAGTTCCAGAGCACTTAAGTGACCAGTGACACTTTTCTGGCTCACTTAAGTGGCCCGCGACACATATATAGAGTGCTTAAGTAGCCCGGACACATTTCCACATCACTTAAAGGATCCGCGGAACATTTAGAGATCATTAAAGTGGCTCTATAGAAGACTTATCAATAAGGGGAATATTATTTCAGATTCCCGCAAACTAGGGAAAGGTTTTCTCACTTTTAGCACACTCAGTAAAAATCCCTTTAAGAATATTTCATATATTTATAAATGATGGTTGAGATGACGTAAGCATCATTCAAACAATCCCCATCCCCCATAGGCGGAGATAGACTTGGAAGTCTGGTGGGCACGATGATGATGTCAGTTCATATATACACTGCTCAAAACAATTAGGCGAGCACATGGTTTTAACAAAATTACGCAAAGATGTATACGGATAAGTAACATAAAATGAATCATCCATAATTTAAAGCCTAGCAGGAAACGGAAGAAGAAAACTTCATATGCAAATCACAGTTCATGACGTCAAAAACCAGAAAAAGGAGACAAGGTCAGAAATCGGGATGTTGCAGAAACGTCTGTTTTACTGCCGTAACTATGAAATTCGATTGCGCAGTATTTTTTTTTTGAGACAAGGTGACTTGAGGATGTCTCAACAACGTGATTTACCGGAATCCATGGCATGGCGTGTTATAGGCAGACTGGAATCCGGGCAAACACAACGTAGTGTCGCGGACACTGTTGGAGTCGCCAGAAGTGTTGTTGCAAGGCTGTGGAATCGATTCCAAGAAACAGGAAATGTTAGACGTCGACCAGGGCAAGGTCAGCCACGCGCCACTACAACAACTGATGACCGGTATGTACGGTTAACAGCCCGTCGAAACAGAACAGAGAATGCTACGCAGCTGCAAAGACGGTTGCTCTTGGCAACAGGACGAAGGGTGTCCAGCCAAACAGTACGTAATCGGCTTCATGAGGGAGGGCTCTATGCACGTAGGCCAATGGTCTGCATTCCGTTGACCCCACGCCACCGTGCGGCCCGAAGAAGATGGGCTGCTGAACATCGAGATTGGGAGCAACATGATTGGAGCCAAGTGATGTTTACAGACGAGTCCCGATTCAGTCTGGAGTGTGACACCCGACGTGTTCTGGTATGGAGGGACAGGGGCACTCGAAATAACCCCGCATTCGTTCGTGAAAGGTCACAATACAGACGAGCTGGATGGATGGTATGGGGTGGAATCAGCATAGGCGGACGTACGGACCTGCATATCATTCGGAATGGTACTTTGACGGCCCGAAGGTATGCAGACGAGATACTGCGACCTCATGTCATCCCTTACGCTGGAGCCATTGGAGATTCCTTTGTTTTCCAGGATGATAATGCCCGACCGCATAGAGCTCGTCTGGTGGAGAACATGCTTGAAGCTGAAACAATACAGCGTATGGAAGGGCCAGCGTGCTCCCCTGACCTGAATCCATGCATTGCTGCGCGACCAAGGCCGCCTGTTACTGTCCGAGACTTGCAGATTGCACTTCTTGAGGAGTGGAACAGTATTCCCCAAAGTCTGATCGATAACCTCATCGCATCCATGGCAAACAGGTGTGCAGCAGTCTTAGCTGTTCGAGGAGACCACACGCCTTATTAAAACTCATGCATCATGTCTAAACAGTACTTTTTTTTATCGTTTACATGTGACCAAATTGTTGCCCTAAATCATCTTTTCATGTTTTTTCCATATTTTCAAAGAATTAAAGCTTAATTCCAAATTTTTTTACGTCTTTTTTCTGTATTGCGCATTGATACGCGTGTACTATCCATTGTATGCCAATACGTGGCTGTCTCGCACGGTTTTCTTCACTTTTTTGCTTGCTCCCCTAATTGTTTTGAGCAGTGTACATATATACATTGGATCGGTCGACTTCACCTTTGAAGTGGGGGGGGGGGTGGCGGCAATGCCCCCACGCCCCGCCCCCCCTTCATTGTCATCAAAAGCCAGAAAATGCGAAACACCTCCCCATTGGTCCTGACGTAGTACTTGAATGACCCCTAATAAATAACGTAATTTCAGGTAATTTGATCGTTTTCGTTCATATATATGTATAACATCGATTATGCTTTCACAGCTATATATAACAACAGAGGAGGAAAAAGGGGAAAAAATTCACAAATGGAAAATTTTCACTCGTTTTCCTGTATTACGAAAATATTTGCTTTTTGGGCGTTTCCCGAATTAAATAATATTTTCATGACGAAATTTCCCCTCTCCTCCCACGTTAACGTAAGTAAATGTTGCAGAAAAGCGTTAAAAATCCGTCATTAAATCCTTATTTTTCCCCCTTCGTATTAGGACCCCTACATATATTTATGTCAATAAATGGTACACGTTCGATTATCCGGCGGAGTGATCCGGAAAAATGAAAATCCACGCGCTGTGCCTTGCATTTCATTATTAACATCGATAAACATTGAAGGGGGGGGGCGCGTTTCCGGCTCTTTTAGTAGAGATTATCGATCTTTTCTAAACAAACACCGACTTTTCGTGGTTTATGACGGATTAGAGGTTTACTTCGAGAATTTTCGGGATTCATTAATGGATCCGAAGACGGAAATAGCTCATTTCTTTGAGGAGTAATGGTCTTTTTAAGTTATCGGGACATTTTCTTGTTGAACTTCTTCCAATTCGTAATGCTGTTATAGTACATTCGCATGTTTATTCGTTCTTCCGGGTATTTTTATGCATTTCACCAGGTGATAACAAAGGGTTCATTCCCCTCTTTCAAATTGCAAAGTATGGCATTGTTTAAAAATTTTTCAAGAAGATTTTCAATATTTCAGCCCCGGTTGAATTAGGAAACTCATAGAGTTATTTTAATCCCATCCATGAAAGCGACTGTTATTCGAAACGTTATATTTTCGGATGTATTAAAGCTATTTAAATTATTTGCAAAAAAAATATTCTAATCCATGTTTTGGGGTAAACTTGCGATAATTCTATTTCTAGAAGCTCTACACGCAGAGGTCTTCAATCTTTCTCCCAGTCGCGAGCGTGTTGATTGCAATAACAATCCTATGCACGAACATAAAATGACTGCCATGTATTCCTTGGAATGAGAAAACTTATGTCTATTGGCATTTTTAAGCAATATTTAAGTATGTATTTTCATATTTAGCGTTACGATTTATCATCTCCAGCAGTGGCGTTGGTTATTAATCGAAAATTTTCCGTTACCGATCGGGAGTGAAAAAGACGAATACACGTAGAGGAGAAGGCCAAATGAGCACTGCCCCGTACCCATCATCAAAAGAAGAGCACCCCCCTTACGATAAGTTTGACATACGAATGTGCACGAAATCAGGATCATTTCAATACTATAATGCAATTTGTAGAAGGTGTTTAATTGGAACGCGCGCGTTGATCGAGTGCTTGCGAGCATGACATCGGACACGAGCATGCAGCACTCTGGGTGTTCCAGGGAGCAAGCACCATGGTGCTCGCGAGCAACAGGTTAAAGATGCTACTCTATATTGTTAAAGACCTAGAGTCTTGGGAATCGTGAATCAAATTTAAAATCGATTTTTCCATCCGCTGTTGGCGGTCGAGTGGTCACAGGGACGAACTCGTATCTCGAAGACCCGGGTTCAAACCCCACAGATACCACAGTAGTAGTCAAGTTGGTTTTCTGTGGACTGAATTGGACTTCTGTGGACATCTAGCTGTTTCTTCAAACTATTTTTCCCTAATCAAAAAGCTTTGTTGTAACCCTATAAAAAAAGTTGTGTGTGTGTTTCCCCCATACTGTTCTCCTCAGCTTTTCCCATCTTCGTTCTCCACTGCATCCCCCTCCTTCACATAATGTATCTTTCTCAGAACTAATCTTTCCATTATACACTGTACATGGAAGTGATAAATATAACACGTAGGTGAGGATGAAAAAGCAGGGTACTGTACAGCTCTTATCTCTCTGTAGCTTCCTCATCTAATTATCTACTGTCTGCCCCCACCCTTATTGTTTTTTCTTTCTTTCCCTTTCTTCCTTTTTTTAAGCATGAGAACAAGGCTACCATATTTATCGCCTGTACATCTAATAAAGATAATTCGAATTTATCGCCAACAGTTTGCATGCGAAGGGGTTAACTTGATATATTGATTATTGGGCAAGTGGAATCTGGTAAAATTGCAATATATGATGCTCGGTAAGCAGCCCGGTTGAGTAAATAGGTTTTTTTTTTTAGTTTTGACGTATTTTTTAAAAATAAATTTCTTGTTTGGACGTTTTTATTTCGAATAATCTCTCAAGGCATGTGTCGGAGTCGTGATCCACACTTTGGGAATTACTGCTGTATAAGAAATTTTACGCAATGTTTTTAGCCTTTACAATGTAGCTATGTCCACCAATATCGGTCACACATCAAAATTCAATTTTACAACTCCAAATGTCGTTGAGGAGGGAAAATACTCCTTCAAATTTAAGATATTTTGTTGAAAAAAAAAAACCTTTTATTTACAGAAATACTCCTTTTGAGGAGTAGATAGACACGTTTTACACTTATACCCCTTTTATTAGAGAGGAGTGAAATTACTCATCAAAATAATATTTTCGGACAACACTGAATGATACTACATTGAATGTAGATCTTTTAGAAGATCTTTTCTTAAGAAAAATTAGCGTCGTTTTTTTTCTTCAAGCACTCAGGGAAAAAGAAACTGCAGAGATAATCCGCACACATGTCAACGATACACACATGTGGATCGTACAATCACACATGTTACGATATTTTTTAACGTATAATTCACGGATTATTCGTAGGAAAATAACTCAAGAACCTCGTTGGCACGGGGTTTAGACTTCATTTTTCGTATATGTTTACGTTGGACCAACGAAGGTGTCGGAGTGGGGGGGGGGGGGGAGGAAGGGATGTGATTAAAGTGTTTTGCCTGTTGTCGCGTTGTATTTATATTTGTATTCAAAATTCCCAACGCGATGGAGAGGATGAGCCATGAATAATTATTAATACTCCGTCAATGGACTGCTTTGACGAGGGGACACCGATATCGTTTGGTGATGGACAATTCTAGAATACTGTGTCGCAAGGAATTCTTCTCTAATAGGGTTGTTAATAAATGCAATAGCTTTCCCAAGAGGGTAATGGATTCTAACACAATTGGCACGTTTGAAAAGGAATTCGATAAACATGTTCGGGCAAATCGACAAGCTATCCTATCTAAGAATAAGACAACCATAAGTATTCTTTATGAGCATTATATAATACTAGCTATAATACCCGGCGTTGCCCGGGTTTTCTTCAATGAGGGTGTTTGGATCACGTGATATCTCCCTCTTTCTTTGAGGGACATGCAAACCGTGTCCAAGTTAACAATATGGTGAACTCCTGCGCGACTTCATGAAATAAACAAATCTAGATTTAAAGAAACATAGAAATGAATGTATATTTGTTTTCCTTTTTTACGGGGTGCTAGGTATTTCGATCCCCCCCCCCCCACTTCTGAACTTCAAGTTATCCATCTCTGCCTATTTCAGCTTTCAAAAATTCTTAATTGAAGCTGCGGAATTTCTTCGATGTACTTTACGGGCCCATAATTAATTTTAGAACAACCTAAACTATGAATTTATGCAGTTGAATATCAAAAGACAATACGGAGACATTAATTTTCATGCTTGAGAAGATATAAATAAAAAGTTGAAATCAATGTTATTGCATGAATATTCACCTTAAAAGTAGGTCCGGTTAATTACTTCATATTTGATCTCCTGGGCTTCATATATCTTTAAGCGAACTCAATATTTCAAAAATCGAGAATTCTATGCAATTTTTAAAATTTTTGATGTGACAGAAAACCCCACTGAATTTCCGCATTTCTACAGTAAAATCGGCAATTTTAACACTGATTTCTATGAGGATCACCCTTTTTCTGACCCTTAAAGCGATGCTGATGATGATTATGGCGTCTATTCAAAAAGCCTCGTTACTGGCAGGATTGAAAATGTGGCAAACCATTATAAAGGCATAAACTATTACGCATATACATATACTAACAGGATTAAAGAAGTGACAAACCGTTGTAAAGGCATATACACGTCTGAAACGCATTGCTAGGGAACCACGGTAACCAAAGTAAACGTTCGGAAAGTGATTGTTGAGGCCCCCATTGTTGCCCGACAGTTTTTTGTCCATTTGGGGCATTTGCCCTGGTCTGACGAAATTTTAAAGTAGCCTATCGTTCAATTCGGGTCCCATTTGGTATACATGCAAAATTTGGCGACGATTGATCTAAAATTGTAGATTTGTATAGACAACATACACACACACAGACAGACAGAAAATCAATTTTATATATATAGATAGATATTATCATGTGCATATGCTTTTAGTTTTCATAATTGCATTTTTAATTGGGTTGCTGTATTTCAGAAACATATAGTATCCATATTAATATGTTATGAGCAAATTTTTCTCAGCCAGCTCGTTGGGCATTTTGCCTATTGCGGCGTTGTATTTGTATTTAGGTTATTTAAACGTCAGAAGTTATTCAACACCGTTAAATTTGAATAATAAAAAAAAACATAATTACTTCGAATATATACTTTAACATAAATTTAAAAAAATTCCATACTCTGAAAATATTTTGAGCGTAATATTTGAAGTCAGAGCCGTAACTAGCCATTCCCGTGCCCTGTGCAAGAATTTGCATTTAAGCACATTCTGGGCCTCCCTTCCAACAGGGCCCTGTGCATAGTTAAAGTACTGTTCAAAAAAGAATAATCATTCAATTTCTTTTCTGAATTTCATTTTTCTCATCAATAAAATTTATATTATTTTCGATTCAGGTGATATTTTTACTTTTCAATGATCGTGTTCAACCAGAAATAAGTCAATCTTTTACAACAACAAAAAATATGAAATTATTATTTTTTTCCTGTAGATATTAATTTATTTGTTTATTTGAGGGGTTTTTGTGGTGGATTTGTTCCAAAAAAAAAAAATGATACCTTTACCCTTTTCCCAAATAAATTGCTTTTTGTGATTGCTCGAGTATTAAATAACGTGAAGAAATTAAAGATATCATTTCGCTTACACGGATATTGTCAGTGATATGTGTTTTTGTTTTCCTTTTATCAACGTAACTTCTCGGTTTCCATCTAGATTTATTTTTAGGAAGTGATACTATTGTTTATGTACTTTTGATTCGGAACTTTCGTAATTGTTTTGGAAATTTAGAGGGAAACGAAATGATCCTTTTTCCTCTTTTTGTATATAAACGTTAGAATTTTATAATAAACATCCTATTAATTTACGATCACCAAATTTTGGCACAAAAGAAATCAAATTAATTTATTTTTTCTAAAATTCATAAAAAGGAAAGTGGTTTTAATTTTCGATTGTGAGGGAATAAAAGTGAAAAATAACATTGTTTTGATCATTAAATTTCCTAATTCTAATCTAAAATATGATTAAATAAAAAATGAAACACGTGTGTATGCGAAGAAAGAGATTATTTATAATGAATAATTAAAGAAGAATAAGATTAGACATAAAAATTGGAATAGAATAACTTGTGTTTATGTGAAATTAATTTTTAAATTACGATCAAATACACAAAATTTACAAAAAAAAAGTTATGATTATGTATTATATGAATTGTGAAAATGTATTCAGGACTAAGATTCAATTGGCTTATCAAACAGCATATTTCAGTTAAGGTATCCGACTACGTTGAAAACGTCATTTTGGAAGAAAATATGGATTTTTTTTTTATAAAAGCCCTATTTGTTGTGATTCCAAAACAGGCCTTGTTTTGTTTATATGATGCTTAGAATCAAAGTTAAATTCACTTTAGTGTTGCGTTTTTACATGCAAGTAATACACAAATGAAGACTTTAAACGTGTTTTACGAAGAATGCTATTTTTTGACATTTTACTTGAGTTTGTGACAT
The DNA here is from genome assembly GCF_987345545.1 of Pholcus phalangioides. NCBI lineage: Eukaryota > Metazoa > Arthropoda > Arachnida > Araneae > Pholcidae > Pholcus > Pholcus phalangioides. Next base: position 56,760,249 of record NW_028301601.1, read on the forward strand.
GATTTGTAAAAATTGATGCATTGCATCCTTACGAAATTTTAATGTGATATTTTGCTATACATTGTTGAAGTTATGAACCAAAATCTAAGGTCTATCACATATATGTTTTGAATTACAGTGTTTTATAGACAAAATGTAGGGTGAAATTTCAATAAAATTCACACGTACTTAAACATATTTTGGTCTAACTTTTGAACACATCATGCAATCCTTTAAATTTTGGTTCATAACTTGCCACATCACTAGCTAAATGCACTGTGAAAATCACAAAACATTTCATTAATAAAATTTTTTGCAATCGTGTTTTGAATATCACATGAATTTTGCCTAAAATTTGACATAAAACCGACTTTTTCATGGAAAATATAATAGATAGACAAAAATTTGTCACTGTTTTCACCATTTCGAGACACTTTCTATCAAAAAATGTATTTAATGTTCACTCCAGAACCATTTTAAAGAAAAGTGACAAGAAAGGTAGTCGGATACCTTAATGATAAACATATACAAAAATTTTAGTTGTTTCCCCAAATTATAAATTACATTATGATTATTATGACTATAAATAGAATATTCATTTCGCACATTTGTCGTATGAAATGATTTTTTTTTTTTTAATTACTGTTCATTTAAATCCACTGCGATTTACGATCATGCTTCGTTTCTTGCCATTGTCCATTTTGGAAATTTGGTAACTTCGCTTACCTTCGGCATCATTTACAGCGGAAACTTGATTTTTCGTATTTTGGATCTAAATGGCCCGTATGTTTCTGGAAGAAATACGGTCAGCCTACACATGTCACACTGTGCTGTCCGGATTTTATTCGCAACCGGAAAAGTTTATTAAAAAAAGATAAATTATGTCCACAAGATGTCGCTCAACCTCAATAAATAAGATTTTTTATATAAAATAAGTCGAAGAAAATTTTAGTACTTTCTCAGACAGAATTGTGACAATATATCTTTACGGTTCCAAACAAAAAAAAACCCCAATGCTATATTATGCATGTCTTTGTATATTTTATCTCAATATGTCTATTATTTTACTGGAAACAGGGGCGGCTCGAGCTTACCTGTCACCCGGATGCAAAGCCTCATTTGTCGCTCCTAAAGAAGACTCTTGCGGAAGGTTGACAGTGCTTTTGCACTGGGGACCCTGATAAAGCTACTGAGGGGAAAAAAAAACACACGCACATACAAATAGTTCACCTTTTTATAAATGGAATGTACGTGACCATACGTCCAGATTTAAAAAAATATTGTTCCGTTTTTTTTTTGTTTTTTTTTTGGTCTAGAATCATTTTACTGTTCTGAATTATGCCAGATAACTCAAATCACATTTCAGCTCTTGTTGATAAGTCATCATCAGTGACACTTACCCGGTAAAGAGAAAATATTAACGAGGTGACTTTTATTATTTGAAAATTATTTTTAAAACCGTTTCTCCTGCGCCAGAGATCGGACAATTAAGAAGCCGAATTCTTAATTTGCCTTCATTGAGCCGTTCCAGAAACATTACTAGATGAGAAGGTTTTTTAAACAACTGGCTGTTGCGAAGATATATTTTGGAACGAGGAAATTCAACTGTGCCCCTGCGGGAAATCGAACCCACGTCCTTTCACTTTCCGGGTGAACACCCTAGACCACTAGACTACAGAGGCACAGAGTCTCTCAATCTTTCCTTGGAGCTCGTGTACACTGAAAGGGACCGTACATGGACGGCCGGACCAGACTCAGGCCAAGCTCACAACTGCTGACGCTGCCACCAGATGACGACTTATACAAGGATGACGTCACTCTCCGCTACCATACGAAGGTTTTTTAACAACTGGCTGTTGCGAACCTTCGTATGGTAGCGGAGAGTGACGTCATCCTTGAATTACTAGATGAGGTCATCAAAACGCACATTTGCCCGTTGCGATAGAATACTTTCTTGTTTCTGGTATTACCGTCCCAAATCTCTGTCTCCCTGACGTTTTTTCAACATCTTTGTCTGCAAGGTGGGGATCAAAAGCATGATGTTATGTGTTTACAGAGGGTGTTCGTGAAACCATGGTAGCAGATTCGAGAAATGAGTGATCAAGAAAATCAGTGTAATGGGAGAGAAAAGCACCAAAATTTACAATACTATAAATTAGCCTTTCCCAGAGAGAGAGGGACTGAGTAATCGAGTGACCAAACGAGGCACATAGAGCTTGCTAGCATGTGAGTGACCAAAAACAGTGATCTTGAGTTTGCAAGCCCGTGAGTGACCAAAACAGTGTGCCAGCGTGGGTTACCAAAACGTGACCTAGAAAGCAAGAGACCTGGTCAAAAGAGAGCATCATGGGCCCCGGGCCAAGTGATTTTTCTGAGGCCCCACCTGGTTAATTCTAGAAAATTTCAAACAGATTTAATTTTTGTGGGGCCCTCTTCTCTTGAGGCCCCCGAGCCGTGCCCGGAGGGGCCCCCAAGCGTTAAGACGGCACTGCACGTCTCTGAAGAAAGCCATTTCACCTATTGCCATTGGATATAGCAGGCCGACACATGCGATATCTTTACCATTTCTTTTTGCAGTATATCCCAATGGCAATAGGAGAAATGGCTTTCTTTACTAACGTTGCAAGCTTCTTGCGGAGGCCTTGTTCTATAGGTGGTGTTGCTATAACCCGGAAAATTTAAGAAATAAATGGTTAAGAAAATTAGACAAGGGCGAGAGAAGGGCGGCAAAAGTTTTGTAGTGCACAGTGTCAGCTAAACATTAAATTTGGTTATGGTCATGAGAATTTTTAGTATTGGAGATTTTAAAAAATGTTGGGTGTCTAACTAAAGCCTAAGCTGCCGCCCCCTTACAACCGTGCATATTTTTTTCATTTTTATGTGCATACTAGCTGATACGCGGTGACGTTGCCCGCCCCGTAAAAAATTTGTATATGTATAGCTTATTAATTATTTCTTAATCAAAAAAATTTATGCATCAAGTAAGAGAAAATTACTTTTACTTTTAAATATTTTAATTAAAATCTTCAGGCAATCGCTTGTGGATACACAATATTTTTGTTTGTCCATCTGGTGTGTAGATGTACAAACTTTTAGGATTACCAACACGCGAACAGGTGACGAAAAGGTGTCCGTGTGAAAAACAGGGCTCAAGTAAGTTCATACCTGCCACTGCTAATAACTGGATTTGCGCTTTGTTGATTGTCATAGCAAAAGCTAAACGAATCGGAAACTGTAATCGCTTGAAAGTGAATGGCATTTCTTCAGTGATAATTGGGATACATGGAATGGAGATTTCTTCTTCTCCTTCTTTGGCACATCCAGTTAGAATCGTTGCTTCGATGATGTAATTGTGCAATTTCTTCACACAGAGTCTGCTGCCATTGCAGAGTCTCGGTGTGTCCAAATTTCTTAAAAGCATTATAGGTGCTCCGACTTTGAGGGTCAAATTGTGTGGTGGCACACCCGGAATATCCAAAGGAGTTCAGAAATTCTGCAGGATACAGAACTAAATGTCTGTGACAGTGTCAACGGATTTGTAAGATGTGGAGTCTCCTGGAATAATTTTTAGGATTTTTTCGTTGATCTTGTTCACACTGTCATTTTTCGGTGCCAGAATCGCTTTCTCACAAAGCCACTCATGGTTTTGGTCATTTTGTTGAATGTTTGGGAAGACTTTGTCTGAAAGTTCTTGAACTGAGTTTAACAACTGGCAAAATCCATTTGGGAACGTAATCGGTCCAGTTGTTGGGTCTACTGGTTGGTCAACTGATGTGAAAATGATAGCAGTGCTGAGTCATTTTGCAGTTGAACTCGCACGTTGGTGGATAATGATAATTTTTTAACTTCGTGCCAGAGTGTTGATGATTTGAGGCAAGCATTGAGTTCATCAGTTGGCGTTGAACATTTTTATTCCCAGTTTTTTCAGCGACGTCATACGTCCAGCTTGTGCAGCGAATATTATTCAAACGCCTTTTACGCATTTTTTAAATTGAAACTATACCTATACGATGGACAGTTGATGAGATAAAGACCGCATTAACACTTACAGAACACCCTGTATATAGGCTAGCAGAAATACCCGGCGCTCTTCCCGGGTTTTCTTCAATTACTGGGAGGATTGGAAAACTTACAAACCGTTATAAAGGAATAAACTGTTATAATAACAGAATTAAAGGTGTGACAAACCATTGTAAAGGCATATATTCATGTCTGAAACGCATTGTTAGGAAACCACGGTAACCAAAGTAAAAGTTCCGAAAGGAATTGTTGAGGCTCCAAAACCATTGTTGTCCGACAGTTTTTCGCCCATTTCGGGCATTTACCCAGCTCTGACGAACTTTTAAAGTAGCCTACTGTTCAATCCCGGTCCTGTTTGGTATATACATACATACTTTCACATTTATATATAAGATTTGCCTATTGTTAGAGCATATTTACCCCTTTTCAGTGCATATAATCCGGGCTGTAGTGATTATAATTAAAGTTCCAATACTCTCTGAGCAGTTTTTCTCAAAAAATTACTCATCTAAATACAGCCAAATTTTTAGGATAACTTAATGAGAACATGGGAGTGAAATTAATATTAATGTAATAACAAACAGTTGAATTTTTCAAACCCGCCAGGGGAAAAAGTGGCGCTTTTTTTTATTGAATTTTCTTCCTCCCCCCCCCCTGGTCCATAAATACAGTTATTATGCATAATAACCGGTTATTATTTTGGGATTTGCAGTGCATATTTTGGCATTTTAAGTGCACGTTTTGTATTTTAAGAACTTATTTTTGCATTTTTTAAGACAGCGCAGATTTTTTCATTAATACGTGCATTTTTAAGTGACTATATAATAACCGATTATTATGTATAGTTTACAATCATTTTATTAAGATGATAACTTCCCCTAAATTTATCACTTTCACTGGTGATTATGCATAGTACGCAAGCGTCGCTGGTAAATTTGATAAGTTTCCTTAAATCTATCACTTTTACAGGTGATTATGCATAATAGGCCCAAGCATCGTTGGTAAATTTAATAATTAGTGAAAAATTATCAATTTTACCAGCCATTATGCATAACACCCAAGCGTCACGTCGTTGGAAAACATGATAAATTTTACTAGTATGCTGTACTACTGTACAACACAGTCCATGACAATTCATACATGTATTGTATTATTATATCAGGGGTAGAAAAAACAATATACAGGGTGTCCTGTGAGTGCTAACGCAGGCCTTTATCTCATCAACAGCCGTCGTAGAGGTATGATTCCAATTAAAAAATTATCGCAATGTTTTAAAAAATTACCTTGTAGCAGTTTTGAAAGTGAAAGTGTACAGTGTGTAACAAATTAAAGAAAAAAGCTAAATTTTTATACGGTCCGTAACCCTGTCCTCTAACTTTCAATTAGAAAGGTTTTGTCCTGTCTCCTGAGTCCAACAGAAAACAATTCCGAATTTGAAAATGCCATATTTGAATTCAAAAATCGGAGAAAATGTGGGAAGGAGCAGCAAAAACCAACGGACAACGCTCCTTTCCCTCATAAATTCTGTTCTTTCCCAACTTTTTCTCCAATTTTTGAATATCTCCGCAAATATTGCACTTGAAACGCTAAAATTTTTTGTTTGCCTCAGAAGAGACAGGACAACAACTTTCTCTAATTGGATATATTACGACAGGGCATCCATGTAAAGATATAGATTTTTGTTATTTCGAGACACACTGTATTTTCACTCTCGATAATGGTACAGGGTGATTTTTTAACACATTTCGAGCAATTTTTTAAACTGAAACAACATTCCTTTACAACAAATGGTTGATGAGATAAAGGCCGAGTTAGAGCTTACATGACACCCTGTATATACAGCAGCCAAGGACTGCTTAAAGGATTTAAAATTGCGGCGCGGGCCGCTTGCGTGATCTGTTACAGTACGCCAGGTCACCTGGCTGATGTGTAGATGTGATCACTTGAAAGTATAACGAAGCCGAGGAAGTGAAAATATTAAATTACAAAAATAATCAATTTGGAATTATTTTCACAGATGTAATTCTTGAATTCAACGAACATCTTAATAATTGCGATGATCCTCTCGGCGATCACATAGTCAAGCCGTCTGAACTTTCCAAATCTAATAATAATTCTGTAAACAGGCAAATGCCAGAAGCTTACCTTGTCGTTGATGAAACTGATGTGTCTGTACATTCAGTTTGTGTGTCTTCAACTACTAATGAAACAGTGGAGAATTCACAGAAGAACAACATCGAGAACTTTTCCAATGTTGTGCGAGAACTTTTGTTGAATATGGGCATTCCTGAAGATAAGGCTCATAACCTTATTCAAATTCTGATTGGTTTTATTTCAGCGCTCAAATGTTCTCCATGGTCCATGTAACGTATATTTTTCAATTTTCAGTGGAATACGTCCACCAGAACGAGTGCTATAAAAGTCCGAACAGTATCAGTATACTGTAGCAGGCCTCAGCAGTGTCAGTATTCCGGAATAACGCCCGAGTGGCGCAGTGGTAAGATGATCGCCTTCCACTGTGAAGGTAACCGTCAAAGTCCATGGATAATCCGGGCGTAGAACGTCAGAAACAAGCCTATCGAGCCTGGGGTGACAACCGACGGATGATGCCTTCATTTCCCACCCAACAACACTGGTTGGAAATCGCCGTATGGCGATATATGACCGGAGTTGGTGTGCGGTAAAGTAGTATTCCGGCATGTATATACCAATTCGTTAGAAATTCCGTTGAGGAATGTCTACGAGGTGCATGTACGGTTAAGTAGTAGTTAGTCTCATTATATACTGATGTATCAGTTTCAGTTTACTAATATTACTCAGACCTATATGCTGCTCATTCTGGTGGATGTATTCCATTGAAAATTGATATATACCCTGTATGGACCATGGGGGGAAAAACACGCCGGTTTTAACCTGGTGGTCGAAAACTGAAGTATTTTTAATTGCACGAATCTCCCATGGTCTCATTAAGATATCTAGAAAACGTTCTGCTTCCGATAAGTTTTTAGTTTTTGAGAAAAACTTTTCGCAGAGTATGGGGACTTTAATTACAAAAACACCCTGTGTGTATACAAATTTCATAATTATACACATTTAAATCGTTGTTTTTTTTCATATTAAATTATTTGAATATATAATGGGCTCTTTATATCAGAATCTTAAACTAAGAGTAATTATTAGTTTAAGATAGATGGATACATCTTGGGTAATCGGGAATTTCCATGCGAATCGGACCTTCATAAGGCAATCACGTTCCCATTAAATCCGAGGTATAATAGAATTCAGTATTCGATATTCAGTTCTACTGACTAGCAATCACAATCGTTAAACAGGCGTGAGAATGTCGATTGATTGTCCGATGGAATTTCAAATTGGTCATTGGATGAATCTGCCACACGGGGGGAGTTTGATTTATTCTTCGAGGGTATTCAGAAACGGTAAACAAGTTTATTGGACATGCATTATTGCTTTCACAAAAAATAATTGAAATAATCAATATAATTCTACTGTAGTATGATAATGTAATTCATTCAGGGCGATTACTTAATTCTAGGGCTGGTCCAATTAACCGACCCGATTAATCGATCAATTGTTAATCGCAGTTAAAAATTTCAGTTGAGTTAATCGAATCGATCAATTCGATTAAAAGTTTTTGAAATAACTTGATTTTTTTTTTAAAACCGATTGGATGTTCTATAAATCATGTTCTATGCAGATAACTTGTATAAGCGGCCATATTTAAAAATATTTGAATCAATATTTGTACTAAACTAGATTCAACGAAAAAACTGATAATTTCAGTTTCAAATTGAGTTTAGTGTGAGTTTTAGAAGACGATCAAAATTCATTGTCTCCACTGTAAACATTAGTTTTTCGTATTCTTGGGAGCATCAGTTCATTCTCCCCACAAGTACCATTCGATAGGAGTTTCTAGGAAAACAAGCAACAGTATAATCGAAAGTAGTTTCGAAATCTGTGAATAATAGCCAAAAATAACAAGATCCAAGTGAAAAAGTTGCAAGTTTTGGAAATTATTATTTGAAGAAATCACAAGTGTTTGGCATATTAAATTGCTTGAAATGGGCAGCCTTAATTTCTTAGCCGATTCCTATATTTGTTTACATCTACCGAATACGTGAGTGAAATGAATAAATTATGTTTCTATAGCATCTATTAATATTATATAGTCACGAAAATATTCGATTAAAATTCGATTAATCGGTTAAAAAGTTTCGATTAACCAGTTAAGAATTTTAATCGATTCCCAGCCCTACTTAATTCCCTTTGCCGCGTTTTACTGGCGAACAGTTGGTCCTAGAGGCATATACTATATATTTCCAAAAGATTGCTTTCTTTTTTGGTGTTTAGGCGATCTCTCAAATTTCTAGAAGAAATTTTTCTAGGCAAATTGTTCTGAAATTTTTGGCACGTGAACCCTATGCTTGCACTTGTGAAAATTTAGTCTCGACTGCATTTAGGGGATCGAAAAAATTATTAAATTTTGATCAACCGTTGTACTATGATAAAAAAAAAAAAAACTGCAAATGATTTGTGACTTTCACAAAATATTATACTAACTTCGTGCAATGCTTGTGTGTTTTTAGTAAAATAGCACATATATTCACGAAGATATAAATGCTCTCTACGAGAATTCCAACTTTCATCGCATATTTTCTGCTTATAACATGCTGAGTTTTTAACTGATATTTATATGATATGTATAGAAAAGTTAGCACTGTACATGAGACACCCTGAGTAGGAATTTAGAATTTGACAATTTATTATTCGATGAAATATGAGCATATTTATAAATGGTTTTTAATCTCACATGCGCAGAAAATATAACAGTCGAATCCCGTTATAACGAAAGCAAAAAACACTTCGTTATAAAGTAATTCTAGGTTTTTTGCTAAATTTATCTAGGGGATTAGAGAAATATTCGTTAAAACGAGATTTTCGCTATATCGGTATTCGTCGAAACGGGATTCTCAACTGTATTTTATTTTTTTATAATTTGGTTAGCAGATGCAAAGTGCAACTTACATAAAAATTGCAGCTGAAAGTCGTGAAAATTCAGGGAGATGTGTTGTAGATGATATCATGAGTTTTAATTCAAGTTACTGGCTGAAATTACCTGTATGATAAGGGATTTTCCACAAATTGGTTTTTTTGTATTATTTTATGTTATTTGATTGTTTAAGAAGTAAGCTGACAGCTTTATTCGAATGAGCGAAGACATGTGTGCTATGTAAGAGAAATGCTTGAACATAACACACGTTTATGATGCTAAAATGAAGAAACTAAACGAAATAATCAAAGGGCAGAAAATGATCGAAATACCAATTTGAGGAAAATCCCTTACCACCCACGTGCTTACGATATCGCGTATATCTTTCTGAATTTTCACCACATTCAACTGGAATATTTATATAAGATGCACTATACAGGGTGACTCAAAACTCAACGTACAAACATTTACAAAGTACAAGTACAAACACAACGCCACAACAGGCAAATTGCCCAACGAGGTGGCTGACCTAAGAACATCCTGGATCCCCGAGCCATTTTTTGGAGGCCCTACCTACTACTGCTACACCACACATGCACCCCGCCCACACACAACCCCCCAACCCCGCGGAACCCCCCAACGAATCGGTACATGCAGGAATGTGCGTGTACGTGTAGTGAAACCTGACGTGAAGTTTTTTTTGTTTCTCTGTAATGCTTGTTATGTGTAGTGCTGCCATCTGCCACCAGTTGTTTCTAACTATGAGTGAAGTGTTATGATTGAATGATTTATCGTTGTAGGACTGTTGCTCTCTGTGGCGAGACTTTTTAACGGGGAGATCGGCTCGCATTTGCGCCTTGAAGTTGGGAACCACAGAAAACCAACTTCAGCCGACCACCACTGTGGGGTTCGAATCCGTATCCTCGCATCGCGAGTCCGTCACTATAACCACTCGACCACCACAGCGGCTATTCAGGGGAGGTAGAAAACCCAAAAACAAAACAGAATCACATAGGAATGTATCACTTTTTTTTGTGCATAACTGCGGATGGTAAGAACATTGAGCATTTGTGAAACCTAATGTGTACACGTACTGTCCTCGCGTAATGTATCGCTAAATAAAGAGTTTTTGCGCCCATTATTGGCTTGTCATTTCTGCATCTCCGTTTATCCTCCCGCTAATCGGGTTGGGGGTTTCTGTTTTGTTTTTGTGTTTTCTACCTCGCCTAAAAGTTTGCACGTTGAGTTTTGAATCACCCTGTATATCTGAGAATAAAATTATGAAAAAATGAAATCGATATTTTTCTTCGCATGCGCGATTAAAAACTCATTTACGCTGATCATACTCGTTTCAAATGCTCATATCTCATTGAATAATAAATTCCTACACAGGGTGTCTCACGTGTAGTGCCAATGTTTATGTAAATTTCATTAAAATTACTTAAAGCAGCGTGTTATAAGCGGAAAACATGCGATGAACGTTGGAGTTTTTATAGAAAACATTTATATCTTTGTGAATATACGTGCTATTCTCATGAGATTTCACAAAAGTATTGCACAAAATTAGTGCAATATTTTGTGAAAAAGACAAGTTATTTTCAGTTTTTTTTTATCATACAGGGTTGATCAAAAGCCTTTTTTTCTCTCTTTTTTTTCGGGCCCCTAAATGCACTGAATTCTCACTGAAAATTATGAGTAAAAACATAGGGTTCACGTGACCGAAATTTCAGAACGATTTGCCAAGTATTTTTCTAGAAATTCGAGAAAAAAAGTGTCTGAACTCCAAAAAGACATAGACTTTAGGAAAATGATCCAAAAAAACCTGTAGAACTCAAATACATCATTTCATGTTGTAAGGGCTCTTGTATACTTATTAAAATTAAAAAAATTAACTTTTTTCATACGGACACTCTGTCTCAATTAGAAAGTTGTTGTCAATATTTGCCGTCTTCGTTGAATGTGCGATATTTGCTGAGATATAAGAATTCACAAATCGGAGGAAAGTTGGGAAAGAAAAGCATAAATAAGGGAAAGAAGTGTTGTGTCCGTTAGTTTTCCCTGCTCTCTCCCAACTTTCCTCCGATTTTGGAAATCAAATATCTCAGTAAATATAATACTTTTAAGCGTGGAAGAATTTTTGTTTTTGTTTGCCTCAGCAGAGACAGGGAAACAGTAGAACTTTCTACTTGGGTTTTTTTGGATACCCCCCGCCCCCTTCCGGCTTTTGACAATACACTAAAAATGGTATATACAAATATATGTACATATACATACATTGAGTACATGTGCTTTGTCCCCCCCCCCCCCCGTAAAATGTTAAAAGGACGGTCCTGGTTATCAGCATAAAAACTTAATTTTATAATTTAATTACTATACAATCCCTTGCAGCATGAATGACGTATCTGAGTCATATACAGTTGAATCCCGTTTTAACGAATACCGTTATGGCGAAAATCTCGTTTTAACGAACACTTTTCTAATCCTCCAAATAAGTTTACATAGGAACCATGCTAGGTAACCTGGAATTCCTTTATAACGAAATTTCGTTTTAACGAAGTAATTCCTCCGGTCTCTTGGCGTTCGTCATAACGGTACTTGGACTCATTTCCTAAATGCGGCAGGGGATTTGAGGAATCACCTTGTGTATCTTCACCACACCACACTTCCACCAAAGAAAGCTATAATCAGTTTTATACATACGTAAGGAAACAGTTTTGAAAAGCGGTGTTTCACTGCAGTGAACACTTTTACAGGGCCGAAACATCTATAACTGAATTTTATTAATTAACATATTTAAAAAACTAAAATGATCTCATATCCAGGTTCAAGAAGAATTCTTTACCTAGCTTTAGTTTCCTGTTACCAACTGTATAATGCATGTCATATGCACTTTGAACTTATGCAAACAGCATTGTTTACGAGAGGTAACATAGTTCGTCTTTAAAGACCTCTTTTAGAAGAAGATTCAGCTCGTGGAAAATGATAGCCGCAGGGGGAACCAGGAATACGGTATCATTCGTGAGAGAGAGAGAGAGAGAGAAAAGCGGTAATTTATCAGTGTGTAAAAGTCGCTCATCATTGGAAGACTGTAATCTGAATGCCCTGTGCTAAAGGGCATATATTCTGGGTGAAGTTTTCTCTTCCTTTTGAAAAGATTAAATCTGCTATTACGTAATTAATTTCCCAAACACTCGTTTTCCTTTTTTATCTAATGGTAGCGTAACTTTCCGATTGTGAGATCTGTATTTTTAAATAACGCTGACGTTTAGAGACCATTCAAGTATTACGTCAGCAGATTTCTAGGTATTTTTGAGCCCCCCCTTCCCTCCTCCTTGTCAGGAAAACCCCTCCCCTCACTTCTCGACAAAATTTCATCAGCTCTGTTCCCTCCTCCCCACCTCTTAAGGGGGTTGGTGCACGCAAATTTTCCAAAAAAACACATTTTCCAATTTTTAAGAACCACGAGGTTTTCTGCGTCAAACTCTGTTCAAGTTTTTGTTCTACCCATACTAAAATTATTTTTTAAATATTCCAATATAAACTACTGGCAGGCATTACACATGCTAATTTTTTTCACTAAAATTCGTTTTTCCTCAAAACTTAGTTTTTTGTTAGGTAAGGAACACTTTTGAAACTTTGTGTGTCTCTCAATACCATGGTGTTACATACTTGAACACGAGCTTATACATATAGAAACGTCCTCTCCACTTGTCAATACAAGATTCATCGAAAGACTGGTTATTTGTGGAGATGAAGATTGCGAGGAAGAAAATTCATCACGGCCCCCACGGGGACTCGTAATCTTCATCTCCACAAATAACCAGTCTTTCGATGAATCTTGTATTGGCAAGTGGAGAGGACGTTTCTACTGTATATGCATATGGCCATCTGGTTGGCCTTTGTCATTCACGAGCTATTAGTTGATTGTTGACGCCGTCCATGTACGGTGCCTTTCAACACATATATACGCTCCAAGGTTGAAATATTCTATCTGCTTCCATAGCTTAGATGGTAGAGCACTCGTCCGGCAATCGAGAGACCGGGGTTCGAGTCCCCGTGGGGGCGGTGATGAATTTTCTTCCTTCGGAATCTTCATTTCCACAAATAACCAGTCTTTCGATGAATCTTGTACCAGCTTATACTTTTTTAATTGTTGATTATTTTTTTTCTCGAATTTTAACATCAAAACATGCCACTTCTTCAAAAATCACCCATATTTTGTGCCATAAAAATTTTTAAATTAATTTCAATAAAAATAAAATCCTCGTGTTAAAGTATGTAACACTATAGTGTTCAGAGACACACAGTTTCAAGACATTTGAATGAGTGGTGTTCGAAAAAACAGGCTCCTTAACTAACAAAAAACTTAGTTTTGAGGAAAAACGAATTTCAGTAAAAAACATGAACGTGTAATGCCTGTCAGTAGTTCATATTGAAATATTTTAGAAATAATTTTTTGGTATATGTAGAACAAAAACTTGAACAGAGTTTGACGCACAAAACTTCATAGTACTTAAAAATTTAAAAATTAGAAAAATGTGTTTTTTGGAAAATTTGCGTGCACCAACCCACTTTAACGCATATTGGGACCAGAGAAGTGCGCAGTCGCGGGGGGGGGGGCACGAGTCCCTCTGCTTCTATCCGCCGAAGATAAAAAAAATAGAAGATAAAATTAAAAAAAACTCCTTAAAAAAATATTATTGTTATAATCAGTTTTTTGTTAATTTCACTGCTATTTGACGGCTGAACACTCAAAATTTATCTTCAAGAAATTCATTGCGACCCTCTACCCTAAGGCTTTTGTGCTCCCCTTCAAAGGCCGGCGTACGCTTCTTAACCGCATTGCCCTTCAAGTTTATATAGGGATGTGAGTGTGACCATTACCGTCTGACACAGCTTGTAGGGAATTTACTACGTATGCACAGGGATTATTTTTCACGTGATTACAGACTGAACGCACTATACTTTTATCTTGCTTTTAAAATTTATCAATTACTATGTAGTTTAAATTAAACATTAATTAAAACAGTGGTACTTGTACAGATACTGGTACACCGCCGTGTACGTGTTCATAGAAATCTATCGTATGTATACAATGTACTATACAATATGTTGAGCATAGAAGTCAGGACCTGGGGGTTCAGGGTACTTGAGCCACTTTCCTCTCCCACAATAATTCATGAATATGCAATGCCGCCCCCCCCCCCCCCACAAACCAACCCTTTACGGGCGCTCTTTAATTCCGTATTCAATGAACCACTCGATATAAAAAAAAAACCAGAGAGCAGACTTTTCATTTTGTGGAGGTGCCTTTTATTCATAGATAAATGAGTTCTTATTCGAAGGCATGGCCCCCACATCCTGGAGTAGGGGCCCCCTAGACTGGGTTCTTTGATGGGTCCCCACGCCAGATTTTCCCCTGGCCCTTCTACAGCTTCTACAGTCCGCTGAAGATACCTGCCTTCATTCCATTCACAGCTGAAGATGCCTGTACCTCCGCTCCATTCGGAGCTGAACATTTCTGCCTCTACTCATTTCACAGTTTAAGATGTTTGTCTCAGCTTCTTTCCCAGCTGAATATTTCTGCCTCTGTTCCATTCGCAGGTGAAGATAGTCACGTCTGTTCCATTCGCAGTAGCTGAAGATGTCTGCCTTTACTCAGGAACGGAACCAGGGGTGAGGCGATAGGTAAGAACTGAATAATATTGGAAAATTTTCCTGTCCCGTGAAATACGGGACGATCCAGCGAACTTACACAATTCGCTTCTCCCGACACATCGACCTGGATCCGCACCTGGCGGTGCCCCATACAGCCGCGCAGGTCGCCCGGCCAAAGAACCGTCCCTAGTTAAGAACACCGATTATGGCTTCTTTTCTGAATCGTTTCCAACTCTTCTTCAACATTACAAGAGGGTGCCAAAATGCTTGCTTGACACAGCTGACCAAACCTCTAGTTGTGGCCCCTGGTCTACGATGGTCTTAAAGTGGCCTTTATGTACAAATGGGTAGGGTCAGTAAAGGGAAAGGAATCTTTGCCCGTGCGGGATCTATTTTTGGTGCCCCTGATGACGTTTCTCAGCTCAACAATTTTTTTTTTTACCTTCCAACTCGGATTTGGCACCCTTTCCTAGAGAGGTGCCCCCTGTGGCTGCACAGGTCGCACGTCTTCTGTGGAGGCTGAAAAGCTTCTGCCTAGTTTCTTATAATTTTTATTTTTTTCATACTATAAATTCTTTATCGTGGGACCAGTGAAAAATCTGGCCTCTAAGGCCTCATCAAAGATCTCAGCCTAGCGACCCCTGCCGCAGGACGTGGGTGGGTGCGATAAATGCATCCAGTCTTCCCGCTAGGCCAGTACGTCCTATAAATATTTTATCTAGGAAGTAATGAGTCCCGTATATACCGGGTGACTCGAAACGTTACGCCGTTCGCCAATAGCACTTTTTTTTTTGCCTTGTAGCATTTGCAGCGAATTCACAATGGCGCTAACAATTTTAAGGGAATTAAAATTAATTTAATAGTCTAGAATACTTTTAGACATTCATTTTTAAAAATGTTGTTGGTGCTGCCACCTACTTTCGAAATCAGAAGTTCCTTATGTGGTGATAACGAAGCCCAGGCACATAAAAAATTCTTCATTCAGCTTTGCTCCTTATAAACAAAGCTTATAAACTGACCTGAAAGATCAAACTTCCAGTTCAGTAATTTTTTCAAGACCCAAGGAGACATCCAAAACAAAGGACCTCCACACAGACGACAGGTAAGATCGTAAAAAGTGAATTTTTCCACACTCCACTTTATAGTAATGTGCTGCCATCTAACCTCAAATTCAAAAGTGACTCATGTGGTGATGATGAAGTAAAAAGTAAAAAAACTATATCATTTATTTCGCTCAGTTCCTTGTAAACAAAGCTCGTGAACTGGAAATTTAAACTGAAAGTTCGGTTATTTTAATTGAGCATAAGGAGACGTCCTAAACAAAGTGCCTCTTAATGAGCAGACGACAGACGGTTTGTTCGGTTCCCTATAAGTCAAGCTCAGGAACAGAACTGGCAGTTCAAACTTCCAGTTCGGTTATTTTTTCAGGACACAAGGAGACGCCCAAAACAAGTAACCTGGAGAGAAGCAGACGACAGAGATTCTAAGGCTTGCATTGAGCTTATGGAGGGAGCATCCAGACGCCGCGACAGCAGCGACATCAAATGCAAGGAAATCACGTGTGACTCGCTGGAAACAAAGTTCCCGTCTGGCAATTTTTCCATAGAAATGTGCAATTCGGTCTCTAAATATTGCGTTTTACAGATTAAAAGAAAAAGGGTAGAGAATTCATCTAAAGGTGAAAAAATATTATTTATTTCATTTATTGGAATAATTTCTCTCATTAATACTGGAAAAATTTCTCTCTCATCAATTCTTGAATTTTCCTTCAATAATTCTGGAATTATTTCCTTTATTAATTAATATTACTTTCATAAATTCTGGATTTGTTTCTTTTATTAATGCTGAAATTATTTCTTTCATTGATTCCGAAATTATAACTCATCAATTCTGGAATTGCCTCTTTCATTAATTTTGGAATTATCTCTTTGGGGCCGTTCAAGTATTACGTAAACAAATTTTTTAGCCATTTTTGACCCACTCCCCCACCCCCCACCTTGTCAGCAAAATTTCGTCATCAGCTCTGCCCCTCTGAAACCTAACGCATATTGGTGGGATCAGAGACGTACACGGGTTGGGGGGCATGGGGGGGGGGGTTCTCTCGTGCCCCCTTTCCACGATCAAAAATTTATTTTTTTAATGCAAAAAAAATATTTTTAAATTGAAATTTCGGAAGAAAATACCTTTATATGTTGCTATAATCAATTTCTGTTAATTTTAATGTTATTGATATAATGTTAATGATATTTCCCCCTCTGGGCTCGGCCCAGAGGGGGGAAAGCCTCAAGTGCAGAAAGGGTCTCGTGAAAATGATATCCAAATTTTCGATAGTGAGTATGGGAATTGGGTAGCAGGATACGTCTTGTCAAGTAGGGGGATCCCCCCGGAAAAATCACTTTGCCCGAGGCCTGCGATGCTGTTAGGACGGCTCTGTTGTCAAGGGGTTAGTAGAGCCCGGATTATATACACTTAAAAATGTGGCAAAATGTGCTCTAAAAATATGCAGTAAAAATGCCAGAATATGCAATGAAAACCGCAAAAAATGCGGAATAAGCCCAAAATGTGCGTAAAAAGCATATCAGGAAAATTAAAAAAAAAATACCAGGATATGTATCAAAACTGAGAAAATACGCATTAAAAATCATGCAAGAAAGGACATATGTTTTCAAAAATGAATATTTTTCATTTTAGTGCATATTTATTTAAAAACTATATACCTACATATGCACAGTATATACTGCATATGCAAATATATAAAAAAAAATTCTACATATTTTTTTATTTACACATTTTTAATTTCTTCTTTGCTGTAGCTGCTCAGTAACGAAATACCAGCGACAAAAGAATTTCGACAATTTTTCTGAAAAAATTTAACACTTTTTGACATATCTCTAGGAATAGTCCTAAACGGGAATTACAGTATAAAAATTTGATAAAAGTACTTTTATAAAACTTGAAAATGCAACCAATAAACGTATCGGTTACAAGTTTTGTAAAACGGTTGATATTTGGAAAATACAGTATTAGGGGCCGTTCAAGTATTACGTATGCAAACTTTTAGTCATTTTTGACCCCCCCCCCCCCCTTGTCAGCAAAATTTCGTCATCAGATCTGATCCTCTGAATCCTAATGTTACGATTGCATCTTACACACACTCTCTCACCCTCTCGTCTTCTCATAGAGAAACCACAAACCACACATCATACATACATACATGGGATGCAACACGTGTGCTCTCCTTTCCCTCACCAGGTATTTCTAAGACGCACTTGAGCACCGAATAAGTATGTATTACATAACATCATCACAACTCTGCAGACAGACATTGTGCCTCTGGGCCAATGAAACCCCTCACAGAAATCAGGCGATTGCCTTTGACCAATAGCAGTGGTCTTCACCAACTTGGTTTGGGAACACACGAGGCTTTAGCCAGAGAGACAGAGAGGATTGCTGAAGGTTGGACGTCCAACATGTCGCGCTTGAAGAGTCCTGAATTTATCCTAACCCCGGGTCGAGATCCCTCAATGTAGGGGACGCAAGAAACCTTGCCCCGAGATGACGGTGAGTGATTCAAATTATATATATAATTATTGTGTGTTTAATTTGGTGAAGTGAGAGTGTCCATGTTGAATATAAATTGTATCGAGTTTAGTGTAATTCACAGTGTCGAAGTAATTTCAATGAATGAATAAAATTAAGTTGTAATTCGCTAAATTGAAAAGGTAATGATTATTTTTCAATCGTAGTAAGCCATCAACACTAACTCATATTTTCATAAAGGGTGGTTGATGACGTAAGCATTATCCAACCCCCCCCCCCCAGTTATCAAAAGTCAGCAAATCGGAACCCCCCCCCCCATGATGACGTAATACTTGAACGGCCCCTTTTATACAAACATCTCTATAATTTCACTAAAATCCCAGCTGCGGAAAAAATGAAAATATTCTAAGCAATATTTGTTTGAAAAATTTAAAAAAAAATGATCGAGCTTAAATAAACCTTCAAAATATGCACTTATTCTGAAAATACTTTGACTTCATGCATTTATATGCATTAATGCTAAAAAAAAGGCCAAAATATGCACTTGCATATAATCCGGCTCTATTTATAAGCAATATTTGGCGATATCACCGGATGGCTGGTGAAAATTGGCGATGCTATGCATTAATTTTCCCATTCTCTTGCATTTTTCTGGATCAAATATGTTCATAACATAATGAAATAAAAACTACATGCACAGAATTTGATTGCTCCTAATCGAATTCCCAAGTATTAGAACTAATCAAGGAGAATGTTCGTCTGTTTTTCTATTTATACCAAACTTACGGTCACCCCTAATCATAAAAAAATAAAACTTCATGCAAAGTATTTTCTTACGATTACACTTTTCGTCAAAAAAAAAAATTAAAAATGTCGACCTCGGTTTTAGCGACAAAATTTCTTAGAATCTCTGATTATAACAAAGTTTGACTGTATATGGTGCTTTCCGATACCCATTTTTTTCAGGACTTTATTCCAGTAAAAAAATGTTCAGAAGTATGGAAGAGAAAACTTGATCACACAGAATCTATCATTTAACCAATTATTTTACTACAGTCATCAAAGGAAAAAAAATCAACGGATTACTTCTAATGAAGCCAGTTTATTACAAACATTTCACTAAAATAAGAAACATATATAACAAGGATAATATACGTACAAAATTTGCTCTTTTTCTCTTCAATGCATAAATTTAAGCATCTATAACAGCTGAAAGCGGAGAAAATAAAATGACACCACACTACAAATCATATACATTACTAGCTTAACAATTATCACTAAAATAAGACAAAGAAACATAAACAGTTTGACTTTATGGATGATACCAAGGCCGCAACTGGGGAGAAAGCAGGCGGGTCTAGTGCCCCTGGCTCTGAACCAGAGAAGGTACCAAATTCACACTTTAACTGCTCCTTTTACTGGGCTCCCACTTTTACTCCTCCCACTGGGCTTCAAAATACACGCTTGCCCTGGCTGACGAAGCCTCTAATTGCGTCCTGGATGAAACTAATCATGAAAAGCTATACAGCTTTTTAAAAGCATAAAAATTTGTAGTAAGGTATATCTCGGGATAAGTGTACCTCGGTATATATCAATTAAAACACAGTGTTTTAAATTGTAATTGTTTTTAAAAGGTGGACAGATGAAACAATGATTAGTGTTCTGATATACAGTGAACTCTCCATAATGCAGCATTTTCACACGTACTGCTTCTCTTCATGTGTTAAAGAGGAAAGCGTATTACGACATGCCCAGCACCAGACATTCATGTGATGTGTGGCCCTGTGCAAAGCAGAAATTATGACTCCCTGCATCTAACGTTAAACATGATAAGATATTGCTGATGAATATATGTTACTTAAATTTTAGGGACATTGGTAAATGCTTCATTTGCCGCTGTGAATATCAGGCCCTGTGTTTGTGTCTATGTACATAAGTTTACTTTATTTAAATGGTTTTTTCAACTACCTTCCAAGAAATCCGGCATAACCTTGGTCTGATATGTGACAGATTAGCAGGAATCTACTGCTCGAGCAAACATTTCACATTTTCCTCAATGCACATATTTGCATACTACTGTCTTCACAGCATGAAGCACCCTCTATTCACTGGGAACTGCATTCATTCAACTTTTAGGAATTTTTGAAATGCTTGTATATTTATAGGGCACCTTGTATATTATAAAATGCTGTTTGATGTGTGAATTTTACCTAAGTCTCTACAAAAAAGGTTTTACATTGAGAAAATTGACTAGAAAAAAGTTTAGAAAAACCAAAGTTAATGGTTAAATGTTATTTCAGAACAAATTAGAATCTAATACAGGATCCTAAGATAATAACGGCAGACTTTCAATCTCATAACTGTAGTGCAATATGGAAAACATTACCAACCATTTTCTCTCTGTAATGGTTATTGAGCACATTACTTATGAAAATTCTGAAAGATCAGGACTATTTATCAGCATTTATCTTGTGAAAAATAGTCTGGGATAGCAAAGATGGTGTTGGTGTATCAAATTATATTATCCATCAACTCTAATAGCGATAAAACTCAAAAATGCAGTTTCTTCAGAAAACATTTGTTACAGAATATTATGATTAGGGGTCCAAACAGTGGGCATTTAACAAATACATTTGTTACAGTGACAATGATAAAAAATCATTTCGGATAGAAAGGATATCTTATCTTTAATAATAATTTTTTGTGCCGGTATCGCAGCCCACAAATAATATATAGAAATCTGAAGTATAGCATCTTCACAGAAATTGCCCGGACTTCATACACTGGCCACTTTGTGATGCAACTGACCAGTAGTACGCCACTTCGCAGAGACACTAGACTTCAAACATGGACCATAAAATACGTAAAGCAATTTCAGACAATTAGAATATTAAAAAAACTTTTGTAGGAATGATACAAATATATTTTCATGATGAAAAATGAATAATGTAGACACCTCATTCAAACTCCATAAAGGCACATGTTTATTCAGTTATTACCGAAGCAAATCATAATAAATTTACAAGGAAAATTGGGGAGAAGTGAGAAAACATGTAACAGTGAAAAAAATAAGGTTCCTCACTCAGGGAGCAAATCAAATAAAAACTTAGTAGGTCGCTTAAAATCTTTTCATTATCTTTAAAAAATAAATATACACTGCTGGCCACCGTAAATGCAACACCCTGAAGGAAGCATGCAAATAATATGAAATTTACAACATGCATTAGCGGAGGTGAGATATGCAAATGATTAGAATTTCAGCGCAGACGCACATCATGCACGCCTGTGGCGCCACTTCAAAGCGCTATTTAAGGCTTGGAGATTTCGACGATTTGAAGTACGGCAATTGTGTTTTTCTTGTGGTTTTTTCAAAAAAACGATCAATTATGCCTCGTAGAAAACAGCGATCATCTTTTGATCAAGTATCCGAGTTCGACAGAGGAAGGATAGTGGCCTACCGAGATTGTGGATTATCTTTCAGGGAAATCGGTAGTCGTGTTGGATGAAACCAAACAACTGTAATGCGGATATGTGATCGTTGGATGCAGGACGGTACGACGGACCAACGTGTTCGATCGCATCCACCTCAGTGCACCACTTCACGTGATGACAGGCGTATTGTGCGTATGGTAGTGACGGATCGCTCAGACACATCACGAACCATAGCACAGCACATTCAGTCTGTACCGCATCATCCAGTGTCTGCGCGTACCATTCGACGCCGTTTACAGCAGAGTGGTCGGTCCGCAAGACATCCATTGCTTCGTCTACCCTTGACGCAGAACCACAGACGTCTCCGCCGCCAATGGTGCGATGAAAGAAGGATGTGGACGGCACAATGGAATGAAATTGTCTTTACTGACGAGTCACGCTTCTGTCTGCAACGCCACGATGGTCAGATTCGAGTCTGGAGACACCGTGGAGAGAGGATGCTGAACAGCTGCGTTATGCACTGCCACACTGGTCCTGCACCGGGTATTATGGTATGGGGCGGTATTGGATATCACTCTCGCACTCCTCTAGTACGCATTGCCGGTACTTTAAAAAGCCAGCGCTACATCTCCGAGGTGTTGGAGCCAGTTGTCCTTCCTTACCTTCAGGGCTTGCCCACAGCCATATTTCAACAGGATAATGCGCGACCACACGTGGCACGCATTGTCCAAAGGTTCTTCGTATATCGCCAGATTGAATTGCTTCCCTGGCCAGCTCGCTCTCCGGATCTTTCGCCGATAGAAAACATGTGGTCCATGGTTGCTCAACGATTGACCCAGATTACATCCCCAGCTGCCACACCAGATCAACTTTGGCAACGCGTGGAAGCTGCTTGGTCTGCTGTACCCCAAGAACACATCCAAAGTCTCATTGAATCAATGCCGAGGCGTGTGGCAGCGATCTCCAACAATGGCGGCTACTCTGGCTACTGATTTTGGCAGGAACCACACTTCACAGAAGTCTATAAATTTGATCATTTGATGCTTGGTCAACATGTTATCTACAAAATAAATATTGTTGCGATATCTCTTGTCTTTCTTGGTGTTGCAATTTGGGTGGCCAGCCTCAAAGCATATTCAGTGTTAACAGTACTATTCATTCTTCTCTAATGAAAATCTTGATTTTCGATATATATGTTGGCCTTTGAATGGCTTTCTATTTCAACTCCTCAATTATATAGCCCAGAATAGCGGCAGATTTTCACAACTGATTTTTAGAGTACAAGTTTTTTGTACCTTATTATAAAGGGTGTCCAGATGAAATGTCTGCAATTTCAAACTGCAAGTAAAAATCAGTAATGCCATGTAGGGTGCTGATATTGGGAAAAATTGGCTGCCCAACTCTGAGAGTTTGACAACAGATCTTGTGAAAGCATCATTGTTTATATATGCTACAGCTATTACGTTACCTCACACCAACTCTGGTCATATTGCCTAATGAAAATTTACTACCAAATGAGTCGGGTCAAAAATGAAGGCACCATCTATCAGTGGTTGCCTTGGGTTTGCTAAATGTTATCTTCCAGTCAGGTGGGACCATTTTTAGACACAATTTTCCAAACCGATTGATTGGATGCAGTGGACCCATAGCTTGGCTACCCGGGGATCCCCAGACATCACTCCACTAGATTTCTTTTTCCTCTGGATATTTTGAAGACTGCATTTACAGCAAAAAGATCAATGATCTCCAAGATCTTATAATAATGGATAAGAGATGTTTTATTGCTACTGTCACTCTATTGATGCTGCAGCGAATAGAGCTGGATCTTGACTATGATTGAATATTATCTGGACAAAAAAACCCTCATGTGGAAGTGCACCGGTTGCTGCCAAAGCCTAAAAATCTGCTAGTTTTTGAACTGACCAATGTCTGAATTTGACTTTCAACCCCCCTCTCCCCATATATATCATTCCCTAAGATATTGATATTCCAATTCGTTTGATCGTTAGGGTTGCCATAGCTAACCATAATTATCACAAAAAAATAGGTCAACGTGGCGATGACCCTGAATCATAGAGATTGATATATAGAATGAATGAAAGCCTGAAATTCCGACATTTCTGCCTTTGGCAGTTATAACATATACATTTCTCATCCTTTCCAATTTCTTGTTAAGGGTAGGAACCACTCATAAATAGGGACATAGTGTGCAGAGAATATGGCTGGATCTTGGCTTCGATTGGATATTTTTGAGAGAATGAAAACTCATTGTTGAAATGCATTGATTCTTTGACGAAAACTTTTTGAGCATCATTTTCTATTCACATATTTTTCTCATCCTTCCCAACTTCTTGTAAAGTACAGGGACCCATCAAAGGTCATTTGAACCAGAAAAATCTTATATTTCTAAACAAAAAATATCTTTTTGTAAATTATCTAATTTGTTTCATGTTTGAAACAAATATTAATGGCTTAATCATTACAATTTTTAAGAGATCTACATCACACATCTTCAACCAGCAATTCATAAACGTTGCAGAGCTCAAAACTCTGATTTTATACTTGTATGTTACTGATCTTTCTTTCTCGATACCTTCAAACCAAATACAGCATTCAAGTTGTATTTTAGGACTTTAGCGATGGCATCATGCTGATAATGCCAGAGGTGCCACATGAGTGCTCATTTGATGATGACTGGAATAGACTGTGTTTGCAATTCGAAAAAATGTTGAAAAACCCTGGCATATAGGCACATTTAGAAAACAAACTTATAGAGTCTGTTGAAACTTTATTGAACAATGAGGAAGTACCGAAAATAAATGTTGCAAAATATATTTTGAGCTACCATGTTCAAAAAAGCTTACCAACGATTTGCCATTTTATTCATGACTTATTTCTCTGTACAATGCTAAATGATCGATAAATATGTTTAATAGAAAGCCAAAAATAACACACAAGTATCATATTTTAGCATATATGTCTCACACATATATTTAGTCAAATTGTATGCACCCACAAAAAATTATGCTTATTTTGTGCAATCAACTGAACACTTGGTAACAGCATACAGAGTGGGCCAAAAGTCCTGGACACATTTTAAAAATGAAAAAAAAAAAACTGACATGAAAAAGTGATTTGCACCAAAATAATTATTGGAACATAAATTTTTTTTTTTTTCAAACATAATAAAAATATTCAAATTTTCACTGACACATGGTACTGTATCACAAACACTCAAACACAACACATAAAATACGACAAAAGAATGTACCTGATTAATGTTTATTACTGTTTGGTTACATAAAACTACCACATTGTATTGCAATATAACACCCTTTCCAGCTCAGGTTGCATCTAAACAGGTGAAAGACTGCTGAAATCGAAATGCGGTTTTATGCAACGCAAATCATAATAAAAATTAATTACGCATTGTTTGTGTGGGTCATTCTCAGATAATGGTAAATTTTATGTCCTTGGTTACATAATGTAAATTACACAAATCAACCATGAATGTTTCACATTTTTATCAACATTTATTTTCCAGCACTACATTGTGCACTTCAAATATGAAAAAAAATTAAATTTCAATATTTAAAAAAATTTTAAAGTGGTAAATGTCATTACAGAGGCTTGTCCCAAACTATAAATTTATTAATAGATACCTTTGTTTTTAAGAATTGGAAAACTTTGTATCATAGGCAACAATTATTTGGGTATATTTCATTTCTCTTGTGTTTATATATTTGACACCTTAGACATAACAGAAAACATTTGTACTAATTATCCATATTTAACGTTTGTCCCTAGAAGTAAGTGTCATTACCAAGGCATACAGTAACTTTTTATTCAGATCTCCACTAGATGGCACTTTCATATTCATGTTGTTCTTAGATTGTACAGTTCGGCATGTTCTTACAAGCAATGATGTATTTTTTGTTTTCTGAATTTTCATTAAATAATCCTTAAGTCTCAAGTTTTTTTATTATTATACGCATGTACTTTGCATTTTCATTCAAACGCATGAATTAAAAATTGTACATTCCTGAACATTTCATTTCTCTTGCAGGAGAAGTTGTTGAGATCATTAACAAAGACATTAAAGTGAACTTCAATGGTTTGTGCTGGGAAGCAAAGTGTAAATCACTTCAAATGGCTAGTTAAAACAGATTGCCATGGGATTTCTGAAGCAAATATCATTTCAAAGATATCAGCCCCCTACCCGATATCATCTAGACATTCTGCTTTTTCTGAAAGTTCTAAAATTGACAAGAGCTTACAAAAATAAGTTTTTTTTCGAAGAAATACATCATTTTATTATTTATTAATGTGCAATTTCAATTTTTCTGTAATATAAATTACAAAAACTAATAAAGTTGTTTATAAAATAAATATATATGTAATTATTAGGCATTGCCATGGTCACAATGCCATTACCATATCAAGTAGAAAATTAATAAATTAATTACAGCTGTAATTAAGGCAGATGATCTCTGCTGGTAGTTTTTTTCATGATTGCAGACATGGATAATTGCATTGACATAAAAAAATCAGGAATTCAAAACAATAAAATTTAAATTAATTTTAAGCCAAAATTTACAATTATCTGAGTATGACCCGTGTGTAGCCTTTTATGTTTTAGTTTGATTTTTCATGATACAGTGCCATCTGGGACTGAAATTTTGTGTGTGAACATTCTTTTTTTTTAATTAATCAAGAAAAAAAACTCTCAAGGCTACGATAAGTAGTTTAGTGCAAAAATTACCACACCCTTTAATGTTGAATCATTGATATTTTATGAAATTTAAAAATGTGGCCAGGACTTTTCACCTGTGTTATATATAGATGCTCTTTTTTTACAAAAGAAAATAATTCTCTTACACACTGTGAAATATGGTAATTGGTTTACGATAATGTAACTCTTATTTTTAAACCAATCAGTTCAGTAAAATGCACAATATATTTCTTGTAATATACTTTATCTAATTATGAATTAAACATTAAGCAAGCAAGGACAGAATTCACAACTGATCGCTTAAACACTAAAATACAATAAACACACTGCATAACAAGAAAAAAGAATCATACATCAGTGGTTGAATAAATATGCAGTAGGGGAATGTGATAGCATCAGCAAAAGATGTCTTCAAATCAGTGTTCATGTTATAAAACGTTGGAATTCAAGAAAGCATTTGTATAAAAATATATTAACACGATCGAATGTTTATCACTTGGAGTTCATTTAGAAATCAAATGTATATGCATATCTCTGTCTGTCACTAACATTTCGATGACTCTTCTTCCGCGACCAATGTCTAACAGCTTCTAGGTAAAATGTAAAGGGGGAGAGGAAAGAATTACAATTTTTTTTTATTTACATGAAACACTGAAAAATCAAATTTTTACATTACAATATAATAGATACTATATTAGCCGGCATGCCAGGGAAAACAGCAAAAGAGGCAAGCATGCAAGGGATACCTATATTTTCCGGCCCACTGGGAAATTTGAGTGACAGATTATCAAGTATCTGTGCACTTTAGAAATTGATTGAATTGCAGACCTGCCAGTGTTCAGAAGGTAAAAATCCTGTGATCACCTTCCGGAAATATCCTTAAATCTAGCAAACATACTTTAGTGTGCTTGAATTTATTTTTATCGGCATAATAAGATATAACATAAGAAATACTCATTTCATTTGCTCAATAAAAATTTTCATCACTTTTGAATGTATTCAGTGATCCTTACTAAACATCCACTTTTCCAGGCATGCCAGAAGTAATACAGGAGAATATGATAATTACAACAAGCAAAGATTAGTCAGGTAACAGTCATACCGGGATAGTATTATGAAAGCATGCGTAAAAAAATTTTCCCAAAAAAATTAAGTGGAAAATATTATTTAGCAAACAATATACACAGATAAATGCTTTAATAAAAGGTACAAACATTAATTCCCCATCCAACAGACTTAAGAGCAATTGAATTAGAGATTTCTGTCTTGTATGGCATAGCACAATTTTTCATCCTGATGATGGCGATTATTTGTCTGGGTATGGACTCGACAAGGCACTGGAAGCGTTCAGGCATCATGCAGGCATGACTCCTACAGTTTTCAAAGATTTTATGGAGAGGGTCCCCAGCCTTTGTCCATAGTTCCTAAAACATGCTAAATTGGATCAAGGTCTGGTAACCTAGCTAGCTAGAAAATCAAGTTATCGCCAACCATTTGGATATGATTTGGGAGCGATGGCATGGTAGAAGGATGGGGGCGACTAACGGATGCTGCAGGCATGCAAATAAAAGTACACAGTTATCAGGATAACTCCTGGTATTGTTCCCCCAGTGATGGAACAATATCCCAGTGTAAGGGAACAATGTCACATGCACCAGTGGTGCCATCTCAGTCAATGTAAACTGTCCCCAGATAAGAATGCCACCTGTGTACCCTGCCATCTGCATATACCAAGATGAATCTTAACTCATCCATCAAAACAACCTTTTCAACATTTCTGAAGTCTAGTGGCAATATTCCAGTGCCAACTTTTGAAATCCAGAAATCTGGAGGTTCCCCCTCTCCCAGCACTCATAGACGCTATGAAAAAAAAATAATTTTTTTTTTAATCAATTAAGAAAAAGTTGCACCCCCCCCCCTCCCCCAAGGCAGGTTCTGCATTGCCCCTGAGCAGAATATAATTCCATGTCAGTCTTTCCATGCAGAATAGAGAAATCACATCTACATACTGTTCATAAAATATAAGCGTTTCCTTTCGTGGATGCTATCGGTGATTGATAATCTTGGGTATATGAACTCTTAAAAGCTTTATATTTAGCTTTATATAGCCTTAAGTTTTATATTTTCTTTCTGAAGTTGAATCGGAAGAAAAAATTAGAAAAATTCAAATTACAAAGCTGCCAAAGAAAAAAAACAAGGTTACCGCACGGCTGTTAATGGAATACAATAACAATTATACAGGAATTTCGGCAACCAAGGTCATGCCCCTGATAAATGATTGGCGATAAACGCTACGAAAACAAAGTTGTGTCTTTGCCAGTTGCTTAAATATGGTCACAGAGACTTTTTTTAAGGCTGCTCGATGGAAATGACTATGGCTGTCCTCTATGGGTGTTTTCCCTAATGACGACGTGAAAGCTAGCGTAAAATCGAATTTTCTGACAAAATCCAGAGAAATTTTAACAAATCCGAAGAGCGGGAGGAAGGATGAAAAATCCTGAGTCTCTCGTCTAAATCGGGAGAGTTGACAGGTCTGGATCTTTGTCCTGCCCAAAATGTGTTCAACTAGAACTGTTCCCTTGAGCAGCTGTCCTTCTATTGTCAGAATGCTGCTTATGTTCTGTCCATGTCAGTCATAGACCACCCACAGCAACCCTTCTGCATATCACCAGCTGTCTCTAATTCAATTGTTTTTGAGTCTATCATCATGCTTTTGAGACAGTATTTTTTCAGGTATTTGCACACGATTTGATTTGATTTTCCTAACGGCCTACATGCTAATCTGTATTATAGCTTTCAATAAAAAAAGCCCACAATGTATTCACATCGTTCTTGCTTCTCATTTACACATATCCTATTACAAAAATAAAATTCACTCCATACACAAATGAAATACATTGCTCACCTGCACATTCACAGATAATGCATCATTGCATTGCAAAATTATCACAGCTACTTGTTAGCCAGTATAACCCAAGTGACTATCCCTGCACATATCAGCAGTACTACAAGGATCAACCAGCACATCTTGTTTCGATATTTTTTCTGAATAAATCATAGAAAATTAATAATAAATAAATAATAAATATGTGAAATGATATAACTATAATTCAGATAACTATAGTCATAATTATCATGATATACTAGTTTATAAGATATAGAAATAATCTTAATCCTTGATTTCAGTAAAAAATAAAAATTCAAATAAGTTTCGTTCAACATGTTTTCTATGTCTGGAGAAAGTTTTTTATAAAAAAAAAGTCAGGGCGGCCAAAATTATGGACCATGTGGGAACCGTGTATACCAGTTACTGACCAGTAAGAGCTGGCAAAAATCACATATCTAGCCCACTGGCTAAAAAGCTGTGCACCTCTCCTCTATAGTAGAGCCTCACAACAACCACCAGAGTCCATAAAGTCTGAGGTTCCAGATAGTTTGATAGCGCCCGAGTGGGGCAGTGATAAGATGCTGGCTTTCCACTATGAAGGTTACCATCAAGGTCCATGGGTTCAAATCCAGCCATAGAACATCAGAATCAAGTTCTTTGCCTACCGATCCCGGGGAGGGATGGAGTAGGAAATGATGGTGCCTTCATTTCCCACTCAGTGATTGGAAATTGTGGTATGGCAATATATGACAGGAGTTGGTGTGCTGTAAAGTAGATAGTTTGATACTCCCCACCCCAGTTAAAAGGCTTATATCCTGGAAGGAACAGTGCCTGGGTCTAGTCCGACGGATAGTTTGATACACATTTTCCAAATTCTTTCCCAAAGATACACAACCTCTGGTCCCCTCCCCCAAGAATAAGATTTAATTTCCTTCCCATATAAATTTCTTTCACCCTGGTGTACAAGGTTTATGTACAGTTGAGTAGTAATTGACAAGAAGAACAATTCTTACATGTTTATGTAAATAAAATTTACAATGCATATTATTTTCAAATGCATGACAGAAACAGAAGTTAATACCTGGTAACCCATGGTTTTCTCAAGATTTTCTCTTCCTGCCTCAACATTTTGGGCAACGTGAGATATATTCTCTTCAATTGTGCCTTTACATAGAAAGGATAGCAATAAAATATAAGTAGATGAATGTATTAACAACAAATAAATAAACACATGCATTATTATATCATTCAGCAGTCGAGTGCTTGGAACACTAATGACTTGAGCAGAACAGATCTGTTTTTAAAATCATCAGAGGGACACCTTTGTAACGAATGCTAATGATTCTACAGATACATTTTCACAAACTTTATACCTGTTTGAGCATAGGAGAAATTGAAATTTCATGACTGGTCACCCCTAAAGCAGAATATTTTGCATTGTTCTGCAATGAGCCCTCAGCAGATCAGATGCTCTGCAGTAAAAGTTCCCATAATAGTGTATATCTCACACTTTTTTTTAGTTTGTCCCAAGTTATTCTGCAGAAACACAGATTGTTCTGCGACGTAGGTTGTATTTTTTGGCACATTCTGCTTTGGGACAGATCATATAAAAATATAAATAATGATTTATGTAATTAAAATACATAATATCATAAAATTTAAATGAAACATTTTGTCCACGCCAATTTTATACAAAAGCAAAAAATGCAAAATTTACCCATTTCCACCCAGTGTCCTCATTTGAGGCCAGCGAGAATTTGGCTTCGTATGATATTAATATAAGCCTTGAAGCTAGTTGTATATTTTAGCATGAATAGATGACAACCCTACTCAGAGATTGAATCAAAAAAAATTCTTGACAAGAAAATGAGATTGACAAGTTTAGAAATGAACTCTTGTAGAAGGGTATGAAAAAAAATCACAATTTTTAAAAAATAAAAAAATAATAATTTTTCTTATTAAAAAAAATCAGATTTTTTTACAATTGCTTAAAATTTGTCTTTATTATTAATTAAAACAAATTTTGTTAATTATCAAGAATATATATTTTCACATCACCTATCTATTTTTTTACCTATCTCTCAAATTTAATTCAGCATTAATGAATACACTATGAACTAAACAATAAAAAAACGAGCAACATACAAAAAAAATAAGACACCAAAGTTCTGTGTTCATGTAACATGTAAGGTCATTGAGCCTAAATTACCTTCATGCATTAACATTTTTCTTGTAGAAGAAGAAAAGTGCTTTTATTCATGAGGGCTCCCCCCCCCCCATTTTTAAAGTGAATGCCTGGTGGCAATTCACTATCACATATGGTGCAAGTTACTCAATGTACAACCAAAGAGTCATTCAGCATCAACTAAATGAGAAAAAAACATTGTATTGAAAAGATTGTTTCTTGTGCAATTGATGCAAGCATTTATTACGATGTGTTTTCAATTTGCCACGATATTGCTTAATAATTTACACATTTTTATTCTTTCACAGATTTAATAAGTTTTGGTAAAAAAAACAAGCAAACTTGAAATTTCAATATGAAAAGTTAAAAAGTCTAAAATCCAGGGGTATTCATGTTCATACAATATTTATTATTTTCAATCAGAAATTAGGGGCATAGAATGCAAAGCTTTATACAATAAATAATTTGTTTGTTTTTTTTATCAGGGAAACCGTAGTGCCCCCATTATAATGCATTGCAAATACTTATTGCAATTATATAAAAGTTTAGCTCACTGCATTTTTCTGCAATTTTTCCTAAGCACAAAATGCAGAAATAGAATAGCTATCTTTCTGCACTGTATCTAAGGATTAGGTTCACGTCTATATTTACCAGATCTCCAATATTTCTTTTAACCCTTTCAAACCCGCATGAAATTCACTAGAGGAAAAAAAATTTTCTATAGGAAAAATATATTTATATAGAGTATATATAACCCTATGCAGAGAAAATTATGAAAATTCAATTTTTAAAGAAATTACAACTATGTCCATTGAGATGGACACTAGGTCTCAACGGTCGCAAAACTCTTGAAAGCTTGTTTTCGATGCCAAAGTATAAAATATAGTGAAATATACTTGTAACCGCTATGTAGATTCAAAAATAGTTGTGTCTGAATGCTGGCTTCATGACCCTTCATGTAAGAGCACTGTCAACACATAGAATTGCTAGGGCATGGCAAAGGGGAGGGGCCTCTTGGTGTCTGATTACCTTTCATAGCAATCAGAATCAGTTGTGAGAAAAATGAATGGGATCCATAGGATTGCCCAATGGGAGCCCATGATATTGTCAATATGGCTCTGCCCATATGGTGGTGGTGGTGGGTAATAGGCCTCAGGCCAGAGAGCCTGTCATGAATCTTACTAGTTTTGTTTTCTCACACTAACTTATAAACTCATAATTAGAAAGGGCTGTGGAAAGTGGAGCCCATAAAAGAGTCCAGTTCATAGAGATCCAGAATGTGTGGGCCATGAGTTTATTGATTTGAAATTTCTGTTCATGCTCTTCACTTTTTTACGTGTCCATATTTGCTACATCCAATTGGTTATACAGGTTGGGTTCAAAGTCAGTGACACATTCCATAATTTATGTATTTATATAAAATCAACAAGTTTGTGAGAGAGCAATGACAGTGAAATAAACATATTGCTACAGATTTTTTTCTGGAAAATGAAAAAAAGTTGAAAATTTCATGCATAGATTACACTACCATTTATAATTGGTTAAAATTAATAACTGTGAGATGAATCATAAGAAGAACCAATACTTTTATTACATATAATCGATACTGCCGATCATGTTAGCAAATGCATGAATTGAAATAAAGTAAATTTAGGATACTGGGTTTAGACTTGGTTGGCCTACAAATGGTATATCCATCAAAGTGTAACAGTGCTTGTTGAAAATAAAGTCAAAACTCAAATGTGTACTGTTGGTATTTGTATACTACATATTTTAAGGTACGATACAAGCAATGCGTGAAATCTTGTACAATTTTTTTTCATACCCCAGAAATAATGTTTGATCATGGTATTGTAAAAATCACTGTAAGATGTCAGTTTGCTGATTTTATATCAATTTTTTTAAATAAGTCATGCACTTTTGGTGCACCCTACACATTACACATAACCACTGAAGTGTTTTGCTGATCTTCCAATTATATCTTATTTGAAAATTCTTTGTCATAGAATCAGTTTCCAATGAAGATATAATTAAAATTTCAAGCATAAGAACATGACAACAAAATACTGGAAGGAAGAAATTTCGCTACCTTTAAGACCCAGTATTCATCTCAATGGACATCATATTATCTTTATGCAAATGCTTAAAGAACAGTGCAAACGAAAACATCTTCTATGGTATACAAAGCATAAGGTATAGAAATGCTGTGAAAAAACAGTGAAGAAAATTCCCCATAAAATAATTTTTTGAGAAAGAAATAAAAATGAAATTTTTTTGTATAAGCCAAGAAGCATGATTACTGACATAAATCATGGCAACGTTGCTACTCTACTGTTACCACCGTAGAAATATAAAGCGGATTCAGTAAAAGGATTGTTGTCAATGCCAAAAAGCCAATAATGAACTTTATCACACAATAAACAAATTTTCTGCGGGCATTTGAAGGTTATGTTCATTGAGATGGACACTGGGTCTGAAAGGGTTAATCGACAACTTTACAGCTTTTCAAAAACATGCATACCATACTAGGTTACTTTTACTTCAATATCATTGAAGTTATGTAAACAAAAAAATGAAATTTAAATTTTGTGATTTAAATCAATGATTAAAAAAAATTAAGTAATTAAAATTATGATTTAAATCAAGCTGATTTAAATTGACGTACTCTGTCTTGAAGTTGGTGTATTTCATCATCTCATGGGTACTTTTGTTTTCCACCTGATGTTATTGGCATTGCATAGTTATTTTCATGCAAGTGATTTTTTGTAATTGATTATTTTGATTACAGTTTAATGTGAATAATTAACATCATCCAATTTTGTTTCACTTCAACTTATTATTTTGTCAAATATGTTGTCATATTTTGCTGTCGTCAATTAAGGACACTTGTCGTTCAGTGTCAATACTTTCTGTTGATGTATTTAAAAAAATCTCTTGCAATAGTCTGGAATTGGTGCAATTTCAACAAAATATCCCGATATCGAAATGGAATTCAAAGTGCATCAAGTTGAGGGTGTTAATAGGTTAATTTAAAAATTAATATGTTCATGTAATGCATAAAGTTTCAATATATGGATTATATAGAACAGTTTCCTCACAGGTTCTAACTTACCTATTTTTTCTCCTTGTTCTTGAATTTCTGCACCAAGCAGCTTGAATATTTCATTCACATCTAATATATCTGTTTCTATCTGCCGAATTCTCGCTTCTCGTTCCAACAACAAACCCTGAAAATCATAAGCCAAAACATGGAATTTGAGATAACTGGGAATTATAATTTTTTTTTAATACCAATACTTATATATCCACACAAAATATATATTGCCAAATATAATTGCTAAATCAGACATGTACTTTGTCCATATTCCTTTGCACAACTTCTAATGAATTCGCATATGCTGGGATGTGCGTGTGCACGTTGTGAACCTAATATGAAGTTTGCTTCTGTGTAATGCTTGTTAAGTGTAATGCTGCCATCTCCGATCAATTTTTCTAACTATGAGTGAAGTGTAATGATTGGAACAAATTACTGAAATAAGTCAGGGTCATGGTATTATCTTAGAATTGAATGTTTTGCAAACACTAACATGCAACCCACCATCTTTCTTCCTAGCACAGCAGTTCTCAACCAGGGCTCCAAGTGCACTTCTTGGAGGCTCTGCAGCCAATCAAGGAAAATAAAGATGAGTAAATTTAATAAACAAACAAATAGAGGAGGCTTTTGGGGATCCACCATAAAAATTGAGTACTGAAAAGGTCTCTGAGAGACAAAAAAAAAAAAGGTTGAGAAATGCTTCCCAGCACTTTCTCCACACTTCCAATATATATTGAATGAAATGGTCTCTCGGACAAAGAAAGATGTGGAAAATTTTAACGCTGAAGAAGGCTCACATTATTGCAGCTGCGACATAAGGAGTAGAAATGTTTCACTTTAAAATTACGCTGGATAAAATTTTGCAAATACAGAAGTGTGAGCGCTTGTAAAACATCATAGATGCATCAAGCACTTGTTATTGTAGGTTGAGCGCTTAAAATATGCAATCTGCTTTTAAATCTGGTTGTGGTGGCCAAGTTTGTTATCATTTTCACTTAAGGGTTTTATTACATGGTTGTCTCACATGATGTATATGTATCCCAACTAGCTGCTGAATAAGGACAAAAATCTCTATCCAGGGGCACAACATCCTTACCAGAGAATTAAGGCTAATTTGCATGCAGTTTTAACATTTTGAGCACTCACTTGCATCACTTAAGAATCAACAGATCGATGAAGCTGAAATGTTGATAATTTGTTTCATAGTAACTATTTTACATGTCCGAAAAAGAAATATACTGGGACTGCATTATTTTCTGTTCTTCACTAACTAAAAGCACCATATTTGAAAGCTGTTGTATAGCTGCGGTTGTGTAAGCCTTGTGATGGACTCAAACCGTGTGGTTCCAGGTTTAACCCCGGTGGCATAATGATGGTCAGCTGAAGTTGGTTGCCTGCAGTTTTACAATTTTCCAACTTTGAGGGGCAAATGAGATGATCTCTCATTTAAAAAGTTCTCCACAGAGAATAGCCAGTCCTGCAAGACGCTGAAAAAAAATCTTGCCACAGTGAACGACAGACTTTACAACACTTAAATTGCACACATTAGAATATGCATTCATTATCACTTTTGTCTTTAGAAGAGCTGGCCACTCAAAGGTCTGAAACACTTTTGATACTTATGAAAGATTATTTTTCACACAGACACCTCTTCAGAGGTAAAATAGTAGTAAATTACCTCTGAGACAATTAGGACTGGAGCTGAGAATGGTTGGCAAAGTAAAGTCCAGCAAACATGATACTGACAAAAAAAAATCCAGGCATTTGCCACTATCGCTTCCACTATGGAAGAGATGGCAGCACTTCTCAAATAAGAAATACGCATAAACACGTGAGGACCATGCATACTCACACACCAAACATTCCAGCATATGTGTTAGAAATTCCTGAGAGGAATTTTCACAAGTTGCATGTATGTTTTAGTAGTATATTCTCATTCTTACATGGTCTTGGTCCAACTCTTCTTGAATTTGCCTTTGCTGTTGAACTGTATCGGCATCCATTAAATTATCTTGGCTCTCTTCACCAACACCCCACAAATTCTCATTTTTAGACTTTACAGGCACTGGGCACTGCTGCATCTTTGGCACTAATTTCTGAGGAAAAAAAAGAAGAAAACATCCATTCATTTCAGGGAATGTATTCAACGTGTGCATCACAAATTATTCTAATGGTTAATGAGTATCAAATACAAAAATATAAATAAATAAAAATTAATACAGTGTTATCTTTATTACTGGTCAACACCATCTGCATGAAGAAAAATGATTTAACATATAATGTAATTATATTTGACACATTATTTAATAAGTCATGAAATTTGATTGCAGAAATATATCACATAAAATACTGCAAGTACAAAATTTTTATTCACCTTTTTTTCAAAAATATTATATCGCTCAATGCAGGATCGATAGTCTGATTCTAACCTCGTGGCTCGTAATCGTTGCTCCTGAAAGGATAAAAAATAAAAAATACAAATTGCCATTCGAAAATCAGATCATCGATAATCAGGCTCATTCAAATTTCTGGCATGGATTTTGAAGTTCTTATAACCTGGTTTAATCTTTGTGGAAGTCAATGGGCCTGACCCGGGGGGTCCTTGGAAAAGATCACATAGCTGGAAATCTTTGCAAATGATTAAAAAAGCACAAAGAATTTTGTGCACTTCTATGGCTTACAAAAATTCTTTATTATTGAAGCCAATTGAGTTTCTATGAGAACCCTACCCCCACCCTCAATTGGCATCTTCCCTCTATACACTTTCCCCCAAGCACTATCCAGCAGCTAACATAGCTCTGTATCCCTGTGAACACTTTTCAGCACCTTATTAGCAGCCCCTTTCACCAGCTTGTCTAGCTATTGTCAGGACTGCACATAGTGGTTATTCTGGATATTAACAGGTGTATAAACTTACCATATATACTCATGTATAAGCTGATCCCCCCCTTCCCACTTCAGGACCACCAAAATCACAATAAATTGAAAACCTGTGTATAAGCCTACCCCAAAAAATCTGTGCATTTTAGAGAAAAAAAATTCTTATATTTTCATGCAAAATGAATAGCTTGCGGAAATTTACAATAGAAAATGATTCAAAATTTGTAATCTATTTCTTCTGAATCTCCAAGGTCATCGTAATCCATCAGACCATCATAGGGTGCGGCATCACCCCTATGATGGGTAAGCTGTCATTGCCATTGTCACTTACAAAGTGGATATCATCTTCAGTTCCGTCCATAGTATTGCTGATGCAATACTTTTTGGTGGATAATTTTGGCGGAAACAGAATTTCACGTCTCATGTACCCATTGGCACACTAGGCCAATTTCGGGTTTCTTCAAGGCATCACTTTTTGTTACTGTATCATTGGAACTCATCCATTTGATCCACAAATTCCTCAAATAGTCTTTGAGAGGCTTGTTGATGGCCACATCTAAAGGCTGTACAATCAACGTTAGCCCACCTGGTATCAAAGCCAATGATGTCTTCGATTTCTTTGCCTCGGCTTTGACATTATCGGTTCTGTGCAGTTTGAACATATCCCATACCAATAATGCTGGTTTCCCAAACACTGCTACAAAAATAACTACTAATTGTGGAGGTCGATATTTTGTCATCCAAAACTGACCAGAGTATAAGCCGACCCCCCCCCCCTAACTTGAGGAAAGAATTTTTCCACAAAAAAAACTTGGCTTACACACGAGTATATACGGTAATTTGTGTGTGTTATCTATTTTTAAAATCAGAAGTGGATAATGTTGTGCAGTGAAATGATATATTCTGCACAGGAATGTGTACAAGGTACATATACCGTAAATAATAGTGGAAAGTTGTCTGATGTGCTGGTCTTTAAGTGCATAATGCAAAATTGACTCGAATTTGCATTTATGAAAGTATCCTGTTTGATATTTTTCTATAAATGAAGTTTTATTTCCAGATTTTCTTTCCTATAATACAGAAACATTTCAAGATGTTTTCACACTTGATTGGTTTTAATTATCTGGTCCTGACCAAGAGATTGGTTCCATGAGACGTAGCTTTGCTACCAGAGATCTATTGTACTATATGATGTCTTAAGTGGGGATCGGCTCTAGTTTATAGCCCTGTTTACAAGGGAAATGAAATATTCTGGAAGTTACAAATAACAGGTACTTTTGCAACAACCCATTTACATGGCGTTTAGTTTATGCCCCTCCGTGGTCATGTGGGTTGAACAAAAGTGGTTGGCTCAAGATAACTAACAAAGGCGCTAACATTAGTTTTCAAAGCCCAAACGGACATGGGAAAGGGTCTCAGAATCACCCAACATTCCTCCGCAAAAAATATGGGCTTCTTTTGAGGAAATCTCCATTCCACTTTTGTTTTCTTACAAGGGAAAAAAAGTTGCCATGCAGGTAATAATCATCTAAGCAACCCCCATCTTACACATGCAAACAGGGCTTATGTGTATTGCATACCTGTTAAATAAGATGAGAATTATCAGACATGTGGAAAATTCCAATTCTACTCCAAAATATTCATGAAATTGTGGCAATTCTCAACCCCATATGGCAGTACTGAAGAGAAAAAACACTACCAGTCACGTATGTATGTAACCATGAACTGTGCAGAAACTGAATTTCATAATTCTCTTGGATATTTATTTTTACACTCATTTGAAGCTCTCGCAACAAAGTTTCACCATACAATGCTAAAAGCACTGCTTACAAGAAAAATGTAAACTACACACCCTATCTCCACTTTGCACAGCTGCTCTGAGATCCTTGATAAACCTAGATGTTGTACCAGCCAGGCTATTGATCTTGGTTCTATACTCGTGTCTATCAAAAAAAAAGAAAAATATAATGTTTTTATGGAATTATAAAATTATAAACATATATATATAAAGATTAAAGAATACAAATACAATACAAATACAAATACAACGCCACAACAGGCAAATTGCCCAACGAGGTG
The DNA here is from genome assembly GCF_987345545.1 of Pholcus phalangioides. Classification (NCBI taxonomy): domain Eukaryota; kingdom Metazoa; phylum Arthropoda; class Arachnida; order Araneae; family Pholcidae; genus Pholcus; species Pholcus phalangioides. The sequence continues at coordinate 56,799,743 of NW_028301601.1, forward strand.
GCTGACTTAAGAACATCATGGATCCCCGAGCCATTTTTTTTTTGGAGGCCCTACCTTCTACTGCTACACCACACATGCACCCCCCCCCCTTCCGCGGAACCCCCCAACGAATCGGTACATGCGGGAATGTGCGTGTACGTGTGGTGCAACCTGACGTAAAGTTTGTTTTGTGTGTAATGCTTGTTATGTGTAGTGCTATCATCTGCCCCCAGTTTTTTTTTTTTTTTTTTTCTGTCTGCATAATTGATTTTCTGTCTGTCTGTGTGTGTATGTTCTATATAGAAACCTACAATTTTAGATAGATTGTAGTTAAATTCTGCATATAAACCAAATGGGACCTGACTTGAACAATATAAGCTACTTTAAAAGTTTGTCAGAGCAGTGCAAATACCAGAAATGGGCAAAAAACTGTCGGGCAACAATGGTTCCCAGGCCTCTACGATCACTTCGAAATGTTTACTTTGGTTACCTTGGTTCCCTAGCAATGCGTTTCAGACATGCATATGCCTTTAAAATGGTTTGTCACTTCTTTAATGCCGCCATTGTTTTGTATAATAATTTATTTCTTCGTAATGGTTAGTCACTTTTTCAATCCTCCCAGTGTGGGCAGAGATATTGGGGGGGGGGGGCAGCATCAAAGATGTATATGACAATATATGAATTAACATCATCACTTACAAGTCTATCTCTGCCTATGCCTCACAGTAATTGAAGAAAACCCAGGCAGCACGGGTATTATAGATAGTTTGAAAATAATATGAAGGAAAAAGTTTGAGGCAAATTTTGGTGGTTATTAGAAAATATTAAGATACACAAATTGACTAGTCAAAGTATGAATTAATATTCAGTAGATTCCAAACATCTATATGTAAATGATAATGCTATGTTTAATCCTTATATCTTGGACCAAGATATCTCATCAAACTTGCTGTGTTTTATTTCAGTCACTCTGAAATATCTTGGATTCTCAAAACAATTTTATTTCCAATGTGGCAGTTATAGTGCGGATCAGGAAAATTTTAAACATCGCTGAAAAGGTTAATTGATTTGCATCAGCAAGCGGAACAATGCACTATAAAAATATTACACTCCTTTATCACAGAGAGCAGAGTAATCTGGAAAGCGCCAGTGGTTGCCCGATATACTCAACAGTAATTATGAAACAACCCAGCAGAAAGTCCTGTCAGCAGTAGAATAAAGAATTTTTAGGTTAGAGTAAATTATTAGCAAGTTTAAGGACTTCAATTACTGTTCAGAGAATTTACGGTCATCATTAACCTTCCATTGCACGGGTGAGAAAATGCTCTAAGAGTGCATGGGCTGGATCTCACACACCAATACTGAATTATATGTAGCATAAAATATTTATACACTTTTTTTTTTTTTTTTAGTATTTTGATACATCATCAGTTTAGCTAGAATATGAACATAAAATGAATTTAACTAGCCATTGCTGTACTATTTTACAGTAAATTTCAAATTAACAGTCCTGGATTACTCATAACATCATACTTAAAGCAGCAACTTTTTAAACAACCACATCAATTAACATTTAATAACTGCTGCATTTATTCTGAGAGCTGATGCAGTACTGAGTATATTGTAAGGAAATTTAAAAAAAAAAGAAGTTTTATCTGTTGCATCATCCTTGTTTTATGAAAATAATTCGAATGAGTAGACAGTTTTGTCTGTATATGTACCATATTTTTATGTAATGAGTGAAATGTCTGTAATTTTTAAAACATGCAATTAAGCTTGATTCATAATGAGAAAGAAAATTGAAATACAGGCAAAAGAGGTACATGAGATTGATATACAGGGTGATCAGCGAATAAGCCCTTATTTCAAAATTAAATATCTCTACAACAAAGATCAATAGAATTATGCGGTAAACTGTACGTTTATTAGCAAAACTATAAGAAGGTTGTACAGAAATTTCAAAAATTTAGTTTTTTTTAAAATTTTTTAAAATTTAAAAAAAAAAAATGGAGATTTTGGGGTTCCGAAAATCCTCATTTGTGTGAAGAGAAACCACTGCATTCGCCTAATGTTACTGCATGAGTTGCGGTATGCGCCACGTGTGCTGACAAATTGTTCCAAAATTGTAACGTAATGTTCAGTAGTAATTGTTTCTCGCACGAAGAAGGGGCTGATAATGCCTCTGGCCCATACCGCAGCCCATGCAGTAACTTTAGGCGAATGCAGTGGTTTCTCTTCACACAAATGAGGATTTTCAGAACCCCAAAATCTCCAGTTTTTTTTTTTTAAATTTTAAAAAATTAAAAAAAAACTAAATTTTCGAAATTTCTGTACAACATTCTTACAGTTTTGCTAATAAATGTACCGTTTACCGCATAACTCTATTAATCTTTGTTGTAGAGATATTTAATTTTGAAATAAGGGCCTATTGGCTGATCACCCTGTATGAGAGTGTTTATAACAAAATTTACAGAAAAAATGAAATTGAAACAAAAAAAAAATTAATACAAGAACTCACATTTCATCTCTAAGTATATCTGAATCTGCAGGTGTCCCGATATTTCTGAAAGCTCCTTCCAGGTAAGTAACTATTTTTAAAAAAACGTGAAATGCAAACAATCAGCAATAAAAAAATGTGAAAATGAGAGCAATTGATCGCTGGTTGATACACTAGAAATATTTAGATCCATTATCTTAGATTGAAGTGAATCTGGATTTAAGAATTTGATGTGTTCCATATGATATCGAGTTTAATTTGCAAATCGACAAAGCCTAGCACTATAGAAAGGTCATCCTATTTTCAAAATATTTGACAATCATCACATTCTATTCCAAGGTTGCTTAAATAAGTATAAGTATAAATAAAGTATAAATATATACATTAAAGCCTAATTTTTGTTTGATAGATGATGCAGCAGATGCCTGCGACTCATTTTCAGAACTTTGATACCTTAAAAGCCCAATACAACTGTTGATTTTATACATGGGCCCTACAAGGGTGGTGGCTGACAGGGGCAATAGCCACCATTTTGTGTTTTTTCATGCTGTAAAGTCCCTATATAAGGGCCCATGGAAAGACAGGCTTGGGGGGGCCATCAAATATCCCAGCCTAGGGACCTTGTTCCAGGATGTGGGGGGTCCTGATTTTCAGCTGGTTCCTATGTCAGTTAAATTTCTAACAGTGTTACTACTACACCATCGTTGCCCCAACTTCGAGGCACGAATGCAAACCGGTCTCCCCCTTTAAAAAAGTCTCACCACCAAGAGTGTGGTGAGAATGATTACTCAAATGGTACAAATGTAACTCAATCATCACATTTCACTCCCTTTACTTCTTAAACACAGACGGCAGAACTGAAAAATCAGACACAACACTAGATACACACTTCTGGCACAACTCACTAGATAGTAAATTGCCCAAGACCATAGATTGGAGTTGTATTCGGTTTCAAAGAAAGAAGTGCCACTAATAAGAAGTGGAAAGTACAAAATATCTGAATGTGTTATAATAAAGAGTCATGTAAAAAAAGGGCTACTATCTTTTGTTTGGCGGATAATGGCCCTTCAGATTGACACATATTGAACAATCCAGATAAAATTTCAAAACTGTACTAGTTTCGCCAGTCAACTTACCATAGCTCTGTATACTAGGTATGTTGCAGCTTATGTGATCCACGAGCTGGTTGCACAGTGAGGTATCTGTCAGAACAAAAACAATAATGAAAGTACATGATTATAATATGTTATGATGATCCAATAATACATTCAAACTCCTATTAACAGTCGCTTTGCATATGAATGGATGCTTTGTATATTTGGATGAGGAGATCAGTCGCCACAACAAACAGAAAATTTGTACAGGCACTTAAAATGTTCTAGGCCAGGGGTGAATAATCTTTTCAGCTTGTGGGCCAGATATGTGGTACTTCTGCTGCTCGCAGGCTAAAAAGTGGAACATATAGGGTGACCATATGATCAGTGTTTTATGGGACATATAATCATTTTGGCATCTCCCGACTTCTCTATAAAATGTCCTGTTTTTCCAATTTTGAAGGCATCTTGCTTGAAGTTCATTTTTTACTGAAATCAACCATTGAGACTATAAATTATAGTGGATCCTGATTATAACAATCCTGCTTAGTACAACTTATTTTCGTGGTCTGCCAACTATTACTAATACTCATTGAGATTTGCCATTTGTGGAAATAGATATAAGTAGAAATAGACAGTGGTAATAAATAGTAGTAATAATAAATAGATATAGTAAAAATAAATTTCCCATAGAAAATGTGGTAAGAATGAAAAATTTTGGCTAATAATGAACCAATATGACATTTTTCAAAAAAACAAAAAAAATTATATTTCGTCTACTTTTATGTTAGATTTTGAAGAAAAACAAACCAAGGTTTAAACCAAACAACCTTGGTTATCTATCAACACACACATGCAACGGCATTTCAAAATTTTACCAAATACACATTTCACAAAATTAGACACAATGAGTCAAGCCACAACAACTTAAGTAGGCCTAGCCAACAAAAAATTTATTCTTACAAGTTCTTTCTAGGTCATTTTGAAACAGCAAGATTAATCTTCATGTATGAGAATGATCAAATAGCATCCTAGCTTTTAGTAGGGTCTGCACATAGAGATAGAGCAATAGTTTGGGGGGGGGGGCCTTAAATTCAACCAGAACATATCATAACTCCAAGAAACAGATATCCAGAAAAATTGTTTTCCTCCAGGGTTTGTCCTTGTTAGAGATTACATAAGAAATTAGATTGGCTTCATGAATACAGTTAGTACAACACAATTATTTAATGCCTTTGGTGTATGCTTACTCAGGTCTTCTGGGAACATTTTAACATTGTTGAGCAGTGTGAACTCTGAAACAGAGAGAAGAGAATCCATGTCATATGGCTGGCCAAATCATAATCAATGGTAGCTAGGCCCAGAACCCTCAGATCTGCTTACTGTCTATGGTGGTCAAGCTCATGGCCTTACACCATTTCACAAGAAATCCCATGAAATACTGTCAACATCCAAAAATTTGTTTCATGCAGGGCTATGAGACAAGTTCAAAGGATCTCCATGAAGGCAAGGTGTTGGCAATGGTGTAAATAGAGTAGATGTGAATGCTCTCACTGCATCTCTTCAGCTGTCAATAGATTTCTGGTAGCATCTTCCATCTGCCTTTCACATGTGACAGGCACAATACAGGCTGGGCCAGATCCATGCTGAATTCCTTGAACGTCTCTCCACCATTCACTGGTATGACAGACTGCTTTTATAGAATTGGTCACATGCTGTCTGGGTCATCAAACCATATCACTGAGTTTTAGATTCTACAGTAAATCATGGTGATTGATTGTTGACCAAACCCTTCTTTAGTCATGAGTGGCATTTTTGTAAAAGTGTGTATGGTCCTCTTTCTAGTTTAGATTTTCCATGTCGTCGCCTGACTATCCTTCTTCCTCAAGGTTATGCTCGCTGTGTCATTGCGTGATTATACTTGAAGAGCCAGATCACTGCCATAGTGCAACTGTATTAGATCTGACATTGACTTCATTCCCAATACATATAGCCTATAAATGCACTGATGCCATTAATTCAATGAATCAGATAAATTAAGATATGTACAAAACACTTTAATTGAATATAATTAGTAATAGAGAAATTACCATAATGAAAATAAAGAAAGAGATAAACAACATGTTATCAAGTCTGAGTGGCTGGCAAAAGTGTCTGGTGGATAATAATTCATTTGATCAATTTTGTCGCACTATGGTCATTTTCTGCAAACGAGGGCTAATTAGACCAGGACCTACAATTTATTGCTGATTCTGAAAGGCAGGCTTGTTTTTATACTTATCGAGAGGTTGGCGCGCTAACCCCTTGATGTGGGACTCCTTGCGGTAGCAATTTTTTCTGCGGTCACGCTGCCGTTTATGTTGTACCCCTGTGTCAGGAAAGTTTTCTAACAAGGACGAACCGAGTATCGAACTCGTGACACCTCTAAACATCCTTTGGTACTTTAGGCAAGTATCTTATCGACCTGAGCTACCATGCCCAGGATAATAATTCATGTTTTTTCATGTATCACTCAATGGCCAGTCATTCCTGATCTTTGATGCACCAGGGTCGCCACAGCACACCCAGCAGTATGACTTTCACATCACATTTCAAATGAATATTCATTCCTTACCGGGTGGGCAAGTTCTTGCCATAAATGGGAAAAACCATCCCTACAAAAATAGGTTTTTGCTAATTATTGCCAAGTGACAAAAAAAATAATTGATTTTTCTCACCATTTAAATGCATGTGAAGCATTACTGCGCATTTTATTATTTTTTCTAAATGCAAATATGACATTTTTGAACACAAATATATAAGAATTAATAAGTTGGTGAATTTTTGAAATTGCTTGAAAAAATTGCTGCAAAACATGTCCTAACAATAATGGGTTTTAACAGAGCTAAAATAAAATTATTAAACTTCATACATTGCTAATATTTGCAATGTATTTGCATATTTGCTAATTTATGTTTAGCATCATTTCAGTAAAGATAATACAGAAGAAAAAAATTGAAACACACAAATTCTGAATTACAAATCATTAACATAATATATATATGCTTATTAATTTTATCAATCAAAAAATGAGAACAAATTATGTTTCAAAAGCATTTAAACTATGAAAAAATCAATGCAAAAGAATTGTATGTCACTATAATGACCCTGATCATCCCAGACGTTGGGTGGTCTTTGTATCAAAACGAAAAATATAGGATAATCATTATATAAAAATATTAGGTGTATGTACTAGAAGTGGAACCTTATAATCTGCATATTCGTGTTGAATGATTTTGATTCGTAAGAATGCTGCATGCAGTAGGATTTCTTAAGCTTTGCTTTGCCTTGGGAATATTGAACAACTGGTGGCAAAACATTCTGTGGAAGGAGGGGAGGGGGGTTCCATCTTTCAGTCCTTGCAGAAAAATATATCGCTTATCAATGCTATTGATAAATTCAGTGTACTAAAAGTGGGGTACGCCAATTTGCTAATTTGAAAATTAAAAAATAATGTGGCAAAAAACAAACTTATTGTCTGTAGAAAAATTTTTGATGTCCTTACAGGAATGTCTGAAATCGAGAGAAATTAAGACTGTGAGCAGATCAGATCAGATCTCCTCCACATATCCCCAATAACATTTGTTGATGTTGATAGAAATCTAATGTCAAGAATGAATATGATTTTCAATAGATAGCCTACAATAATATTTTTCTTTCTTTTAGCTCCAGTTAATATAATGAATTTTTCCTTTAGTTTTTAAGGCTTTTTTTGAAGTTTTAGGGTATTTTTTTTAGTTTTTGGGAAATTTTTTAATGATCATTTTTCGGGATTTTTAAGGTCAACAACATCCGGGCCTTGCGGATAACAAAAGACATGATTCTGGATCAGCGTCAAATTGACTTATTTCTTCATGATAATTATGTCCATGTTAGTAACGGCAACCCATCAAACCGCAGGCATATGATGCTTTTATCATTTTTTTTCTCTCCAAAATTTGGCAGAAAAAACCATGTTTAAATAATTATTTTTATAGTTTTCCCTCTGAAATTTAACTTTTTTTTCTCTCATCACATGGAGCTAATCCAATGCAGATGCTATGTATAGACATTTATCCTACATTGGCAATTAAAAAAATGGATTTGGCTTTTACTGGACTGCCTTACATCAGCATATCAAGCTTTGTGGCCAAGGATCTGTGGCCACTTTGCGAAATCGTCAAAGTGCAAATCATTTCTGCAATTCAGACTTTGGCCAATTTACCAGGGCCATCACGAATGGCCACACTTCAGGCTTTGGCAGTAGCATATATATAATACAAATTGAGTCTCAATTTTGTTTTTTCGTTCATAAAACCATTTTTGCTGGGTTTTAACACTGAAAGTAAAAACACGCTTTTGCGAACAAAATGACCAACCCTGGATTTATCTCAGAGAGATCTACCCGCAGACATAAAAAACATTGATATGTTCTGAATTTCTCTTGAGATATGAGCATTTCCAGCAATTTCGTTACTTCATAAGAAGGGATTGATTTTTCACTAATGGAAGTAAAACTGTGACCATTTTGGACAAATGGTGTTTACTTACTCGAAGTTGACCTGGGTCGCATGTCGCCCGATGAACTCATTGATCCGTAGTCAGGGAACTTGCTGGTAGTCTGTGCATACATATCAGAAGTCTATCCCAAAAGCAGCCTAAATATATCACAGAGAGAATATATTCAACAATAATTATCTCATTTGATGATATCAGGAATGACAAACATGAAATTAATAGTCAGGAATGAACTCGGATTTCGTTCCGTTGTTTGAGTCGAGAAAAATTTCCAGCAATAGAGTGCATTTGGTAGTGTGAGATGTCTAGAGAAGAATGCATTAAAAAGTATCAAACCATTATAAATGGATGTTCTGCAATGAGCAACCATCTACCCAGAGACTACATGACTGTTTACAAAAATTTTACTGCCACTTACATTTCACTGCCATGCAATTCTAGAGATAGACTAAGTGATCTAGTGAGTGAGTGATAGAATGACTGACCACCTAGCAAGTGAGTGAGTGAGTGATCTAGAGATCAAGTGAGTGACCTACCTTCTGAAAGAGTGAGTGAGTGACCTGGTGAACAAGTGACATAATGAATGACTCACTAACTCATTTGCTAATTCACTCACTGAACCATTCATTCACTCATTCATTTATTCACTCATACCAAACTGTTATCTGTGAATTATTTTTTGATGAATTTTCCATTCAGTGCATTGCATAGTGGTGTATTTTCGGACACCTACATGACAACACAGCATATGACTTCAGCTCTGCTTTCATCTTCTCTCTTTTCAAAATGTTTATACTTTTGTTAACAGGACGACTGAATCTGAACCTGAAGGAATAAATGTACCCACATTCCCACTTCAGGTAATGAAAAAATAGAAAAAATAATACTTTTTATAAAAATTTCAATAATAAAACAAGGTTGCTGCATTTTGACAAAGAAAATGTGAAAAAAAAATTGAAATAATATAAGGATTAAGCGAAAATTATTCTTGTTGGTCACACACACTAATTAGGCCCTATATGCAGTAATGATAAAACAAAAAGGAATGGTTAGGCTACTTGTTGAATACAGATGTGGGAAGCAGTTGGAAAGAATGCATGGAAGAGCACTAAACATCCTCACACACACACATCCCTGCTCCCTCCAATATCTATTTATGGCAATAAATATATCTAGACTATATATGGTTGTGTAGTACATCTTTCAAGACTGTATCAATAAAGGGTGTTGGAGTGTCTCCCTAGTAGGAACATTCTTTTTAGCACATGTTGCTTCCTTGGACATCAAAGTGCTTCGTGAGTTATTAACAGATCCCCCAAAGCAGAATGTTTAGCACTGTTCTGCGACGAGCCCTCCTGACTGGAAATGTTCTGCGGTAAAAATTCCCATGCATGTAATAGTGTTTTTTTTGCACTTTTTCTTAAATTCTTCCACATTGTTCTGCAATAGCGCTAATTGTTCTGCGACGTATGTCACAGATTTTGGCACATTCTGCTTTGGGGTAACAGATGATACTATTCAATGTGCTTTTTCAAAGTTCATGAATAAGATCCAAAATCCTTTTCCAGGGGTTTAATCTTATTTAAGATATGCAATTAGTCAATGAAGATTGTCATCTTTCTTCTATACCATGGGAAAATTGTATTAAATTAAATTGGCTAATGGCGCAAACTATGGTCTCACAGTAAAAAACCGTACATTGGGAATTTACCTCTGATTGCAATTAACACCACAATTACAAAGTACGAAAGACTGGATACCAAACAGAGATAAAAATGAAGTTCGGAAAGAAAATGCACATGCCTCAGCACGGAAATTGAACCACAGACCTCTCACAGAACGGGGAAGTGCTCTATCATTAAGCTACAGAAGAGATAACCTGTTTTTTTCCCTTGCAGCATATATGAATACAAAATTGAAGATATTTTCAGCAACAAATGAAGCTGAGGCATCCATCTTCACCCTAGAATGAAGCGGAGACAGGCAACTTCAGCTGCTAATCCAATGGAGAGGGACATCTTCAACAGCGGATGTAGCAGAGAAACGCACCATCAGCTATGAATAAAGACGAAGAGGACATCTTCAGCTCCGAATGGAACTGAAACACACACATATGTGTGCTGAATATACTCAGCTTCGAATGAAACAGAGGTTTGACATCTTCAGCTGAGAATGAAACCGGCCGCTGGGGTGGTGAAGTGATCAGAGTGACGGACTCGCATTCGAACCCCACCGTCGCCACAAAGGTGGTCGGCCGAAGTTGGTTTTTCTATGCTTCCCAACTTCAAATCCTGAATGTGAGTCTACCTCTCTGTTAAAAAAGTCTTGCTACAGAGAGCTACAAACAAATATTTGGTCATTACACTTCACTCACAATTTGCAATATAGATGGCAACGCTAAAAAAAATCACTGACGATGCCATATGTATGTACTCAGACTATTAGGTACACACAATGACACTTCACACTATACTCAATTGGTAGTAAATTGTGCATGGCAATAGACCGGAGTTGTGCTTGATTTGAAAGAAAGAAAAAAAGAACGAATGAAGCAGAGGCAGGCACCATCAGCTGTGAATGATCAGAGGTGAATATTCAGCTTTAAATGGAGCAGAAGCTGACATCATCAGCTGCGAATGAAGCCGATGCAGACATCTTCGGTTGTGAATGTAGTAAAGGCAGAAGCCATCACCTACGAAAAAGTAGAGGCAGATTTAACCAGCTTCTAATGCCGCAAAGCAGAATATGCTGAAATCTGCAACGTAAATCACAGAACAATCTGGAAGAATTTTAAGAAAACATTATTATAGGAACTTTCACTGCAGAGAATATTTCCAGTCAGCCAAGGTTCTAATGTATGAAGGCAGACTTCATCAGCTGGAAATGAAGATGAAGCAGCTATCGAATTGCGAATGTAGCCCAGGCAGACATATTCAACATCAAATGAAGCAAAGGCTGACATCTTCAGCTGCAAATGAAGTCGAGGAAGGCACGGATCTATGGCAGAAATGTGTGAATTTTCTTTCCGAACTGCATCTTCTTCTGCACTTGAATTTGATATCTAATCTGCCCTCCTTTGTTAAAACCCTTTAATTACTCATGATAGTGTATTCACAGTTATTTTCGTCCCCTATCTGTCTGCAAAGAACATTCAAAAACTGATGTGAAATGTGATACATGTGCACATCCTACAATAGACAAAAGTAACTAGAAGAGAACTTTTAGAGTTGGTATGGTAATTTATTACCATAGTACCGAATAAATACTGCCTATATATACACACACAGGTGTATATAAAGAGTAGCATCGCAAGAGTAGTTATAACATGAAACAGGGAGAGAGTAATCGATGGTTAACAGCAGACTTAAGCCAGGTTCTCTTAGAAGCAGGTTTTCTGCGCCACGTGAATCAATCAGCTCAACACGCTGTCTACTTATCAACAGGAAAAAGTGGGAAGACTGTTTTCCTACAGAGTGCAACACGGCAGCGCTTTACATCAGGCATGATCGGCAGACTAGTTCCGGAGGAGTCAAATGTGTCATGTACCATGCGTTTCGCAGATCTTCTCTTGAATTTTGTTGCGTTTTCTTTCCCTTTACTTTCTGTCTCCCTCTTTCATTGTGCAAGAAAGATGATTCGCCACGCCATGAAAACACAAACCTGTATTGTGATTAAGTTACACATTTCTGAAGACACGTAATGGTCCTATTTGGTTCAAGCACGATCGAAAATATTGGTCTTAGGAAAACCCGGCTTTACAATTAATACCAAAATAACCAAATTTGTACAAAGACTTACTTGAGTTCACTCAGATTTAATTGATTTTCAATCAAATCAAATAATGCAACTAAATCAATTGTAATGATAAAAGAACTGATCTAAGTAAATTAATAAGTATTATTGTCAAATACCTTAGAAAACCTGTTAAAAATAATCACAATGCGAGTTCATCAATATGAATATTCCGATGTCAGTTTCATATATAACGCACGCGATTAAAGAGTCGACCAATCACGGCAAAGTTTATATCCATAAAGATTGGCATTTCAGATAAAAAGCTTTCCCTGATTCCTAGGATCTGGTAGCGTTCGCGCGTACTTTACCTCAACAATATTTCAAGCTCGAAATTTGACACCAAACATCAAATTCTTCGTTAATTTTAATATTTAATTGAAAACTTATTTGGCAAATATTTTCCACTTACCGCTCACTACAAACTCCCAAATGGCAGATAAAACACATAAATATTTTATCGCATGAACAACTTCTAAATTAAGATTACAAAACTATAACATATCATGCTCACGTGATGCAAACATAACACCCATTCAAAAATGGACTTAACGGATGTATGGGTCTAATCGTCTGCCTAATTTTTCTAATACTGGTCAAGGTCGACACAGCACAATGGAGTCTGCTGAATCCTGGTGAGGAAGATTGAAAGCTTTTCAGTGAGGACTTATTTTCGAATAGAATGAAAGACAGAAAACCCTTGACTGAGTGAAAAATTCCATCTATGTTACTGCAGGAGCCCAGGAGACGATGTAAGGGACCTTTCAAGTGTTACGTCAGCAAAGTTTTAGCCATTTTTGACCCCCCTCTCCCTTGTTTGTCAGCAAAAGTTAGCAAAACTCTGACACCCCCCCCCTCCCCTTGTCAGCAAAATTTCGTCAGCACTGTCCCCTACCTCCTAACGCATATTGGTGGGGTCAGAAACGTGCGAGGGAAACGGGTATAGGATGCTCGTGCGTCTCTCCCCCCCCCCTCCCCACGGACGGAAAAATATTTTTTTTAATGCAGAAAATATTTTTAAAAAAATTAAAATTTCGGAAGAAGGAATTTATTATGTTGTTATCACCAATTTCTCTCTGTTAATTTCAATGCTAGTTGAAGGCTAAGAACTCAAAATTTCTCTTTAATAAATTCATTGCGACCCACGCTTTCATATGATAAACCATTGGCCCGCAGACCAAATGTAACCCTGAAAGTTATCTGATGTGGCTTGCTCCCCTAACCTAATTTTGTAAAAATGAACTAAGAAGCACATTTACAAATCGCTTAAATCACCCGTGGCACAATTTCAGAACATTTGAGTGACCCGTGGCACATTTTGGGACCACTGAAGTAGGCCTCAAAGATCACTTAAGTAATCCGCGACACAGTTCCATAACACTTAAACGATCCGTGGCACATTTACGGCCGTATTCACCAACACAGTTTCACCTGCAATCGCAGGTGGAAGGATTGAAGATCGAAACGGATTGGTTAAATTAGGGATTTTAACCAATCCGTGTCGATCGCTGATCGTTTAACCTGCGATCGCAGTTGAAACTGTGTTGGTGAATACGGCCGTTAGAGATCTTTTGAATGACACGTGGCTCAGTTTTACAGCACTTAACACTTTCGGGTCTGAGCTATTTCGACTATGTTTGTCCCTACGGACTGGGGGGTTTTTTGGCACTTTTCATGATTTTTTTTTAACTACTTAGAATATATACATCTCAACAGTTTTTTAAACTAGAAATTTCAAACATGGCTACTTTATCTAGGAAGACAAATGTGTTTCAACTATGCTTTGCTTATTTTTACATCATTTCATAAAGCTACATCCGTTAGGTTCTGCCATCTATAAGTGTATACATATATTTTTTTTATTTGGAACTAGAAGATTCATAGATTATGTTTAAAAACACTGGGAGCATATATGTTCAGCCATTTTATAGCTACTAGAGTTAAAAGTTAAGCCCGAGTCTGACTCGGACTTAGTCCTCGTGAAGAAAAACGGCATCCCGAGTCAGGCTCGGGCTTAGACCCGAAAGTGTTTAGTGACCCCCAGTGCGGTTCTACATCACTCAACTTACCCGCGGCACATTCTCAGATTACTTAACTGATTCGTGGCATAATTACGGATCACTTGAGTCATGCGTGGCACAGTTCCAGAGCACTTAAGCGGCCCTAAAACATTTCCAGAGCATATTTAGAGATCACTAAAGTGGTTCTGTAGGGGACTTATCAATAGGAAGAATGTCAGTTCAGGTGCCCAATAACTATCGAAAGGTTTTTTCCCCCCGTTTTTGGTGCACCGAATAAGATGCAATTAAGAATACATCATATCTTCATAAAAGGTGGTTGATGACGTAAGCATCATCCAAACCCCCCCCCGTCATCAAAAGTCAGCAAATCGGAACCCCCCCCCCCCCCCATTGATGCTGACGTAATACTTGAATGACGCCTAAGGGTGCGGTGCACCCGGGGGCAGCAGCCTAAACTTTTGTTTAGATACACAAATTTTTAAAAATTTGGATTAATGAAAGTTCAAAGACACCACACGCTGTCACTTTCTAAGCTATACCTTGATAACGGAAATGTTGAGAAAACTTGGGGGGACGGACAGGACATCCGGCCGTAATACCAGAAACAGAAATAGATTCTATCACATGGGGCGGGAATGTCTGCTGCAGGGCCTCCTAGACAGGGATCTTTGGTGCGCCCCAGGTGAAATTTTTCACAGAACTTTTTATATTAAATTTATAGTGTGAAAAAAACAAAAAAAATTATGAGAATCGTCCAGGGTTCAGTCCTGTCAGTTCACATCCAGTAATTTTTCAGGAGCGGCCAAATAAAGGATTTAGATTATCACTTGCGCGGTGTCTGAAGTACCAGAAACTCCCTGACACTCCCCTAATTTCTGCATTGAGAAGCTTGGAGTAATTAATTTGACAGGGCCATAGCGTGCCTGCTTCTCGGGGTCCAGGGGCAGACTTTTTCTTCTAGCCCCTTGACACGATTATGTAAAATAAGTGTACACTATTGTGTGAGCGCCCCCCCCCCAATTCGTTTCAAGGCCCCGGTTGCCCCAGCGCAGTTACAGGTCTGTATTTTGGCGTTGAAAAGGTCCAATAATAAACTATACTGAAAAAAATTAAAATGATTAAAAAATTCAATACTAAAAGGAAAAAAAAATATATAAAAAAGTAAAATAATTCTGGATCAAAAAGAAATAACGGGACCGTTTCTTCAAAACTGGGGCGTATGGTTAAAAACATTTTTGGTTGAACATTGGCGAGCGGCTTCGAACGAGTAGAAAATTAGGTTTATCCCAGAGTCCTCTTTGCTAAAGCCCTTTCGGCCTCTCACCACCAACATCTTTGGGGGCGGCACATGAGGTTTTGCACCCGAGCGGCAGGTGAGCTAGAGTCGCCACTTTTTAACTGTCTCATTATTTGATTTTCATGGTTTTGGTTATGTTTAATTTCGGTTTCCGAACTTTACGGTGTTGTTTCTGTGTCACCAAATGCGGAGGCTCGTTCAGGAAGACGATTTGACTTCGGTAATTCACGACATAATTTCTTAATTAAAAAATATAATTTTTATTTACATCGTTAGATATTAACGGCATATGCGAGCATATATTTCGGCAACTTCACTTTCATATCTTCATAAACGGCACCTCTGTGTTAACAAAGAACAACAATAGTTTTCCAACCAAAACCGAAACGCATTCAATATGTGTATGGTATTTTTTTTTTTTTTTGGAGGTTGGGGGATACGTTTTAATTGAGGGCAACTACAGATATGGAGTGTCTCACTGTAAATATGTGTGGAGGAAAAAAACTAAATAAACACACTGATGGACAGATTTTTGTTTCACAGTTCATATTTATTCTGGAAAAAAAATTTCAGAACCCAAAAAATGTAAACAAAAGAGAGAAATTTCGAATACGTATGAAGATGATTCAAAGGACGAAACGAGGACATGTCTTCGTAAATTAATATGACTGGTAACCCTAAGGCAGACCTGCAACATTCGATCGGCAATGTTTCCCCAAAGAGAAATGCTGCTAAACCAGACATGTACCTCGTTTTCCATATTCCTCTGCGAAACCTCTAACGAATTGGTACATGTTGGAATGTGGGTGTATGTATAGAGTGAACCTTCCGTGAAGTTTGTTTCTGTGTAATGCTTGTCTAGTGCTGCCATCTGTAATCAATTTTTTTTAACTATGAGTTTTTTCCTCAACTCATAGAGCGTGAAGCCTGTTGCTCTCTGCGGCGAGACTTTTTAACGGGGAGATCGACTCGCATTTGCGCCTCGAAGTTGGGAACCGCAGATAACCAACTTCAACCGATCATCACTGTGGCGACGGTGGGGGTTTGAACCCTGATGCTCGGCTCGCGATGAGAGTCCGTCACTCACCCACCACACCGGCCAAAGAGAAATGCTGGAAGTCAGCCCCCTAATACGTCATTACACTTCACTCTCTCTAAGTTGAGAAAAAACTCATAGTTTAAAAAAAATAATTGCAGATGGCAGCACTACACATAACAAGCATTACATAGAAACAAACTTACGGAAGGTTCACTATACATACGCACACATTCCAACATGTACCAATTCGTTAGAGACTTCGCAGAGGAATATAGACGAGGTGCATGTCTGGTTTAGTTGCAGTCCCCTAATACGGGAGATCACCAATTTTCATCAAAATGACGCCAAAGGTAGGCAAAGTTGGCAGTTATTGCTGAAACTGTCAAAGAATCACTAGAGGTGGAAATGAAGCACGGTAAGTTTAAATGATATTTAAGTAAAAGAAAACCTGACTAGTATGTAAAATAAGTACTCATATTTGTACTGTATTCATAATCACTATGATAATTATATTCGTTGGGAAAATAATTTTTATCCTGGTTTCAATAAAGAATAAAAATTCAATTAAGTTTCGTTCAAAATACGGGAATAAAACGGTATATTTACCAAAAAATGTCGGAACGGCGTAAAAATGAGAGAACGTCATATGAAATAGAGGTCATATGGTCACCCAAGCGAATGGGAATTAAATAAATAGTTAATGGAAATATATAGCAGTGGCTGAAAATGTATTGAACGAAAAAAACCACGCAGAGCATTATCACTATGAATGTTTATGTTTACCAGGGGCGGCTCGAGACGAAGTTCTCACATGTGCTAGACATCTTTTCAACGCCTCTCCAGCGTATAACGTGCACCAGTAAAATGTTTCTGAAAACTCGCTGAGTTGTGTAAGCTATGCGTGTGCATCAAAACTAGTTTTCTTGCAAATTATTCCATCCAATACACATTCAGTTTCGAGTTTACACACAAAATTTCTCAGGAATTGTTTTTTTTACCCCTCCATTTTTTATGTCTCTACTAAAGCAGTGCAATAGTGCCTGCCACCCTTGGCGTTCTTATTAATGTCTGTAATTTGTAGTGCGTGGGGGGGGGGGAATTTTTTTTCTGTTTCCCTCCACTGTAAAAATCGGAAAAAAGAAAGTGATATTAAACACAAAACTGTATATATTTCGTATCACGTCTTAAAAATTACACAGGGAACCAGTGCTGTCTTCAGCACGATACTCACATAACATTAAAAGTCAAGCATTTATCATTTTCCCATTTTCACTTCAAAATGTGAAAGACAGATGGCAGTATCAGTATAACACGAAACAAGCATAAATTCGCCAGAGTGAAGCATATATACAGTCGAATTCCCGTTATAACGAACACCAAGAGACCGGAGGAATCACTTCGTTATATCGAAATTTCGTTTTAAAGGAATTACAGGTTACCTAGCATTGTTCCTATGTAAACTTATTTGAAGGATCAGAAAAGTGTTCGTTAAAACGAGATTTTCGCTATAACGGTATTCGTTAAAACGAGATTTTCGCTATAACGGTATTTGTTAAAACGAGATTTTCGCTATAACGGTATTCGTTAAAACGAGATTTTCGCTATAACGGTATTTGTTAAAACGAGATTTTCGCTATAACGGTATTCGTTAAAACGAGATTTTCGCTATTCGTTGAAACGGGATTCGACTGTACTTACATAACACTTTCCTGCATGCACAGTTTAAGTAGTAGAAGGTATAAATTTACATTCCCACTTGTAAATTGAGTGAGTGTGAATTCTGACTGAGCCGCTCTTTTGTAACGTCTTACCACAGGGCCGTAACTAAGTATTTTGCTGCCCCAACACTTTAAAATTAAATAATTTTATAACTGCTGCCCAATAAATTTTTCCGTCCGGGGCAGTCAGCTCCCCCCCCCCCCCAGTTCCGGCCCTGCAATCATTCTGATTTCAGACTGCGCAATTACAGAAATCACTTATCAAAACCTACATGAATAAGTAACACCACCAGTACACCGGTAAGTAAATTAGCATGGATGCATGTACTCACACACTTCATAAACGTACAAATAAAAGACTTTAATAAAACCTTTTTTTCCAGGATTTTCTACCTGAAACAAATACAAAGTTGCAGCCCACAACAGGCAGGCTGCCCTACAATTGTTAACGGGCTCTGCATTACTTTTTATTGTTAACGGGTGTGACCCTACTGCAACATTGATTCTAATCATCCCACTAATGTAAACATCCCAAATGCCGTGATCGAATTCATTCATAAACTTACTAATTTTATGCTCCATTGTACTACTGCGCTGTGAACCTAGGTCAATAACCACAGGCCCGTGTGAATTATAAGTCCAAGGAAACAAGGATAAACTAGTTAATTAATCTTTAATAAGTAGACTACTCTAAATTATGACAACATATATGAATGTACATTAAAAGTTAGGATACTGCATTATATTATTCGAGTAACATGGAGAATGAATGTTAAACATTTGGTTTATATTTCGGAAGAGTGACTTACCCCAAATCCGGTGAAGATCAACTTCACTCTTTCAAGACTGCCCATCTCACACTTATCTTGTGGACTTCCACAAACTCTCCGACTCTGTCTATCTCACTCTCTGTAACTCCCTGTCCGTGTCCACTCTTCTCAAACTTTCATATATATATTTTTCTTTGGCTATCCGCCTACTCCTACCTATATTCCATAAACTTCATATTCATATCATTCGCTAATTCCAATTTTCTTTCCTAAATTTTCTTTACCAAACTTCTTTTCACTTTACATTATTGGATAACATTTTCCTATGGACATGCATTTCATTGGCTACTGCTATCCCTTTGGTTCGGTTGACGTTCCTGTGGGAACTATTCCCGGTATTCGCAAATCTCCTTTCACCTAATACCAGCTGCTCTAACCCTGGACTTTCTCACGCCTTTATGTGTATACAAAATTCTGACCAGCTGCAAATATCATTGAAATATGAGCGCGGCCGCTGAATTTTATTACCATATTCTTCTTATACAACTTATACCGATTTCTTTCATAATGTCCTGCACCCTTTATACGATTCATTTCAGTCCCCATATTTATAGATCTGTTTATCGCTACTTTTTATTTTACTTCTTTGATTCTGTATTCCTTACGTGCTACGCGCCAAATTTATAGGTTTCTTTAGATGATCCATATTCTTTGGGACTCAAAACTTCTAACACCTGGATAACACCTGGCTGTTATGGCTTTGAAATACATAATTTCAAAGTCCATCCTTTCATACCATTATTCCTCGAACGATACTATTATTTAACTTTGCTAATTCCTTTACAGTATAACATTCCTCCCCCCTTAAAGCTTCAATCAACTTATGAGAATATGGGGTTGTAAAGAGGACTATAGTTACACGCTGTACTACTCTAATACTTGGGCTCTGCCAAAACTGTTGGGGTAAATCACCACTTCTTTTACAATATATTGAAACACAAAGAAATATGAATAGTTATTGAACATAAACATTGTATAAACATTTCCTACATAAAATAATCATGAACTCAGGTAATGATTTCAATTACACCATCAACTTAATAGAAGATGAAATATGGTACATGGCATAAAATCTCCTATACATTAGAGCCACTCTATGACAGTCCAACCGCAAACACGATACTTATTCAGCTGCAAAGAGAACTTTTGGACTTTGTAGAAAAATAGACAATCTCACATAAATAAAATAATCGAAAAATATTTTTCCATCACCTGCATAAAATAGGATTATAGGGACATATTGACATTTTTTTTTTCATCATCTGAAAATCATTTGGTGAAAATATCTGCATTCTCCTGAAATATATAGATATAAAATATAGCACGTTTGTTTTCATGAGTATAACCATATCATCGTTTACAAAATGATAACATAGTGGAACAAGTGAATACAAATAGGAAGATAGTTAACATAATGAATAATAGGAATCGCTGCACTTAGGCTGACCATATTTCCTCGAGAGAAATACGGGACATTGGGATTTCAAATACGGGAAAATACGGGACATCGCCAATCATCGCCAAAAACAATGCCAAAACCAAACAAAGTTGCCAAATATTGTTGAAATTACGGAAAAATCACAATGGCGGGAAATTATGCATCGCTGCAAATTCAAGTGGATTAAAATGTATTCCATGAAAAACAAACGTTCAAGACTAATGTAGGAGATTAATATTCTCATATATAGTTGTAATTATCGTAAAATAATTTATGAGTTGAAAAATAATGTCAATATTTGACTTCAATAAAGTATAAAAATTCAAGTAGGCTT
Organism: Pholcus phalangioides; assembly: GCF_987345545.1. NCBI lineage: Eukaryota > Metazoa > Arthropoda > Arachnida > Araneae > Pholcidae > Pholcus > Pholcus phalangioides. The sequence continues at coordinate 56,820,318 of NW_028301601.1, forward strand.
CGTGTAAAATACGGGAAAAACCGGGGCACTTTTGCCAAAAAAACAGAAAATACCGGGACTGTCACGGGAAATACGGGACGTATGGTCACCCTAGCTACACTGTATACTGCTCTCATCGAAGATGAAAGAGTTCGTTAGCGAAGCGTTAGCTTGGATTTGTCCAATAGCGTTGCCTTGAGGTACTCCTGCTGGAGCTGCATGTTCGATATACGCCTCCCTTTGTTTTCCTACTCGCATTATGAGTGAATTTTGCATTAACTGGGTTGGTTGGTCGTACGCGACAAGAATATGAATTTTAACACTTTTTGTCGTGGACATGACATGATTGGTGACTGTCGCTTGAGATGACGCGTTCATGCTCTCTGTAATTTCCAAATCATAAAAACACGAGTATCCCGTGACGGCCTGTACTTCATAAGTCCTTAAATGATCAGGGACTAGGAAGGCTCTATAAAACAAACAACCTTGGGAGTCAATGATTGTGCATGTCGAGGAATCCGAATCCATCGCTATACATCTATTTATTCCTGGGTATTGTTTAGACTCAGTCGTTTCCGCAACAAAACTTTTAGCTGGAACACAATGCTCACCCCATCCACACATAGCGTTTTGAGGACACGCTACTTGGGTGACGGTTTTCAGTTCGGTAGGAAACGTGAAGGGTCTGGGTATTCCAATTACACCTGACCTTGTTCAATTTTATACTTAGAGAAAATATATTATTTTTGTTTTCATCTTGGGACCACAAACATTGGGTGAATTTCAAATTCTCGAGGGTAATCGTGGCGTGTGTGGTGAGTTTACAAGTGCCTTTGTCATGCACATTTTCACATTCGGTAATCGTTGAAGTAACTATTAAGTGGTTATTTCATGTGGTGTCTAGCGAGCATACTACCGATAATAAAGCGAACAGCACCAACAGGGTCGCGGTTTGGTTAGGCATTCCAATCCCGTTTAAAAATTGTTGCGTTTGATCAACGGAGTGACGCAACCGGCGACCGACATGGATCCCCTCCAATTATTGTTAATCTCGCTGTACCTCTAATTATGCGATAGGTGTGGTACACCGCGCGGAAAACCGATTTGATAATTATGAGAACAGTCGTCAATGCTGTTTTGAGATATATGACCATGACCATAATAGAAGTCATTAGTATACACTATGCATACACAGTATATTGTATGGTCGGTGGTAAACAGCGTAAATGTTCAAAGGCAGTTACACAGAAAAGACATGGTAATTTCCTGCAAATGGTTCTACCATTGATACGCAATTCTTCTCTCATTGTTAATCCGCCCTGTTCAGCAACAAATATAAATTGAAGGAGTTCCGGAAATCGGAAATCTGAGGAAATTCTCGGGCACCACTGTTTGCTTAACGGAATTATTGAAATGAACAATTTCTTCTAGTCCTTTCTTCCTTACTATTAAATCACCCGATGTAGAAACTCTAACTACAGGGTCATGAAATTCAATAAATTGTCCGTTATGATTAAAAATGGTTTCTTCTTGATCTAACAAAGCGCGGCGATGACGCTTATGCACACTATCATGATCTACGCGTTGATCACAAAATGTTAAAGAAATTATACGCGGATCTTCGATAACGTTGAATCCATCTATGTGAAAAATAGTGGATTTGCCGTGTTTGATTTCATAAAAACACGTCGCCGGGCTTTTACATGCCATTTCTTGACAATATTCGGCCGCCCCATTGCATGGTGTGCTAGTGGAGCATCCGCATGGGAAACCGTCTCTTGTACACTCGAAAATTTTTGTAGTTCCCGGAACAGTAAGATTCTGCTTCATTATGAATTGACGGGGTTGTATGAGTTTTTGTGCTGTGCGCGGAGACCATATGAAACTCTTCCAAATTCGCTCACAATTTTGACATCGTTTGGTCATTGCACAACTAGTTGCGGGCAAGTGCGCATGCTGTGCCTTGGATAACACGTGTGAGCATCTTTGGACGGCATCCTTCATTTCGCATGTCTCAACATAGTGTCTCGCCATTGCGATGCTGCTGGTGCACACTAGGAATAAGATCTAGAAAGAGAAAAGTTGCGGTGTTTTTTTTTTTTTTTTGTACTGGTCCTTAGTGATTAAGGAAAGTCCCCTTCCTATATACAAACCAGATTATATTAGATATCTCTCTCCATGAATTTATTAAAGTTGAAATGGCAGCAAAATGTTACCATTTACTATTTTCTTATTAATCAATAGTAATGACATTCAATAGTTTCTGAATAGCTAGCGAATCTGCGATTCGGTCCAGAGCAGTCTTTTCGGATTCTTGGTAATCACTTGGTTGTGATATCCAAGAAAAGAATTTTTCAGCCATGGTTGTATCATTTTCTACATGACTGTTAACGCTATTGGACGCATTGGAATTTTCTATCAAATTACTGTCCGTCCTTTGATCAATAATATTTAACTTCTGTACTCGACCATATTCATCCCCCGGTCGAAGATTATAATGTGACTCTTCTCTTATAGTTCCGGAACTTTCCCTTTCAATGGATTCTTGCTCACCCCCCATTTCATTTTCGTCTATAAAAGGAAGGTCATCCCAAGAAATAGAAGAATTCTGTGGGGAGACGTGCGGATCGGCGCCTGTGTTGTCCCCCTGGTCATCTGTAGCTGGTATTGTGTTATTTTTTGGGTATTGGTATGAAAAGAGAAACTCGGGGAGATCCAAAAAGGCATTGTCGTCATTGTTGCTTTCTGTAGCTTGCGGTATTTCCGTATTTTCGTCCTCAGTCGTTTCTTGTCCTTACCTGACGATAATCTGCATAATTTACGATTAACTCCTTTCTTACCTTAAACCTGGGGGTGTACCACCTTCTGATTCTTAATAACCAATCATCCATACGTAAGAATCGGTTCGTAAGAATCACGTTAAGAATCGAGCTCCGAATGCCACCACGATGTGATTGTTAAAAGTTATTCTTAAGGTCACGTGACGATGGACAGGCTGATAAATTTCCCTTTTGGGGAATTTCGCCATTGGCCAATCAGCGCCCAGTTAAAAATTAACAACAGCTTGTTGTTGACAAGATAAGGAGGAAAAGAAATTTTAGAGCGACGCTCGCCTGAAAAAATGGCGGAGATTATTTCAGCAAATGTGAATACGGTTTTGAAGAAATGATAAATACATAATATTTTTTTAACATGTTACAGTAAAAAACAAACATATCCATACTTAATCATCCGATATGATTCGAATCAAAGATTCATCCCACGTTCACTGGGATGGATCGGCCCTGGATGGATCCCTGCCACCCTCCATGAAGAGGGGCTATGCTATATATGTTATGGTGAAAGTGATAAAGAGCTGCGGTTATTATATAAATAATCACCGGCCATTTCGGTAAGTTTGATAAATTTTGCTCATATACCGTGAATCTATCACATTTGTAGGTCATTATGCATAATTGTCAAACCATGGTTAATGCGATAAATGAATCATCGTTGTGTTTACATTATGTATGTAAGTGAAGCTAACATTACAAGACTAATAATAATTTTTATAATACGCTTCATGTTTCTTCAAATTAATTGTCATGGTGAATTGAACGTGGTGATGTACATGCATTGCATAGCTGCTTCGTGGCCAAATAAAAATAATATATAGTGATCAGATAATACACCAATATTAAAAATGGTCATCGCTTTTGTAATGTTGGCTTTTTCACGTACACCGAAGTATGTGAAAAAAACAAATGCAGCAGCAGGTTAATAATGATTTTTAATTTATGTACAATTATATTTCGGCCGATTAAAGCTTTATCTCACCTATTTTGTGGGCGAAATTCAATTTTCTCTCAAGTTTTAAACTAATAAAAAATTTCAAATCATATATGATTTGAATTTAATAATTCCATAATATGAGTTATATTAAGTTCCCATAATATGAAAAAAATTGTGTTTACGACTCATCGATCATGATACTTATGGATTGAAAATTTGAGAATTATGCATAATCACTGGTAAATGTGATAAATGTAGCAAAATTTATCAAACTTTATTGAAATAATCCGATATTTTATCACTATTATCAACATATATGTGCTGTATATAGATTCTAACACTGTTTTCAACTCTCCCACACAACCTTCAGATAACTTTTCGATAACTTAAAAAGTCTGACGAATTCCTTATTTTGAAATAAAAATGCATTGTTAATTTTTTTTCCATTTTTTAAAATATGAATCATAGAAAACTTCTATTAAAGAAAGAATTTAAGTTATCTCGCATAGAAGAAAAAAAAAATGTTTACTAAGAATCAAGCTAAGAAGTGGGTAGCCTTGGTTCTTAACTCGATTCTTAACTATGGAACAAAAACGATTCTTAGTTAAGAATGTGGTAGCAAAGTTCTCTCTCGATTCTTAACTAAAGATCAAATCCATAGTTAAGAAGCGGATTCTTATTAAGAATCAGAAGGTGGTACATCCCCTGGATTATATAAATAAACCATATCACCTAATTTTAACTTTTTATCGAATGCGATTTTTTCCCTATATTGCTCTTGCTGCTCAGCCGCTGCAAGCATACTTGTCCGCACAAATTCGTGCGCTTTTTGCAACTTCGGCAGCAATTGAAGAGCATAATCTTCATGTGTATAGTAATTAAAAGTTTGGGGTTCTTTCAATAACTCCTCCGCTGTATTCATGTCTTTCCCGAAAAGGACAAAATATTGACTTTCTCTCAGTACCGCATGCACAGCGCTCCGGTAGGACATGAGAACATGGGGTAAAAGATCATCCCATTCATTTGATTCGTCTAAAAGGCATGATAAGGTATGCGTTAAGGTAGCGTGACACCTCTCATTAGAACTATTTGTTTGCGGATGCAACGCGGATGTTGAAAGTGGTTTTATTTTAAGCTTTTCCAGCATTGCTCGGAAAACTGACTTATGTAAGTTGGATCCCTTATCAGTGAGACAAAATTGCGGTCGGCCATAACGCGCAGTTATTTCCGAATAAAATGTCCGTGCCAAGGTCTCGGACTTGATGTCAGGTAACGCTAATGCTTCAATAAATTTACTAAAATTATCCATCATCAATATGTATCTATTACCGTGCGAAGTTATGTGAAAAGGACCCATTATATCAACCGACACTAATTGAAATGGCTCCGTAGGGACAAAATTTCGTTGAATGAAGCCTTTTTACGTGGGTCATGACTACGCCTTTCTAAACAAATACGACAAGTATTGACATGAATTTGAGTCTCTGTAATAGCCGGGCCAAAAATACTTACTCCTGAGGCGCTGAAAAGTTTTGTCAAATCCCATGTGACTACTTAAATTGTCGTGTATTTCCGTTAATATTTCATTACGCAAAACTAGGGGTATTACAACCTGTTCGATATGATCATCCCTGATGGGATGAATATCTTTAGACGCATAATGACATAAAAGACCATTTTTTATGAAATAAGCGTCAGCCATCTTCTTAACTGGTTCCGCGTTTTGCCCAGTTAACATGTCAATAATAGGTTTTAATTGAGCATCGCGTCTTTGCTGTTCACGGATTCGTTGTTCTAATGATGAATGGTCGGTCGTTACAGTATTTATAGCACGGCTCAAACAATCTGGTGCTCGACTTGAAAACCCTATTCGGCTAAATTCAAACACCACCTGGTTAACCGAGAGTTTTTCGTCTTAAGCGAAATTAGGTATTGGAGTGGTCGATGATCGATTTTTACCCGAAATCGTCTCCCAATTAAATAGGGCCTAAAATAGTTTATCCCCTCCATGATAGCAAGTAATCCTTGCTCCACTGCTGGATAATTTTGTTCCGCGGGTTTAAATTTACGGGACATGTACGCTATGGGGTGATTACCTCCATCATACTCTTGATACAAACGACACCCAATTCCTATTTTGCTGGCATCTGCGGACATAATAAATTCCTTGGTAAAGTCGGGAAATGCCAGTACGGGTGGGTTTCATAGTGCTTGCTGAAGATATTTAAAAGCTTCTTGCTGCCTTTGTCCCCAAGTAAAGCCTACATTTTTCTTAGTTAATTCAGTAAGGGGTTTGGCAATGTCAGAGTGAAATGGTATGAACTTCTTAAAAAAATTTACACATGCCCAGGAAACGTCGAACTTCCTTTATCGTCCGTGGTTGCGGAAATTCGTCGATAGCTTTAACATTATCCGTGTGGGGACGAATTACATTTTGCGAAATTATATGACCTAAATATTTAATCTCGGTTTGAAAGAATTTAATTTCTTCGGTGCAAGCTTTAAATTGTACTTCTCGAGTAATTTAAATACTCTGACCAATTTCTGTAAATGTGACTCAAGATCCGGACTAGCGATTAATATATCGTCAATGAAACAATGTATATAACCATCATTTAACTCTGATAGCAGACTATTAGCCAATTTTTGGAAAGCCACGGCACTATTCTTCATCCCCATGGGCAAACAATTGAATTGGAAACAGCCCTCCTCATTACGGAAGACAACTAGGGGTCTACCCTCTTCGGCGAGTTCGAGCTGATAACATGCACTACAAAGATCCAGGCTGCTAAAATATTTGGCTCCCTTTAATTGTGCCAAAATGTCCTGGATTAAAGGTAATGCATATTCATCCGATTTAATTGCTTCATTTGTCCGTCTAAGATCGACAACCATGCGATAGGTTTTTTGTTCTCGTTTTCTCACCATGATTGTCGGTCGGGGTGAGAACTGACACAAGGCTCAATTATTTTACTCTGCAACATGTCGTTAATTTGTTTCCTCATCTCTCCTCGTAAGCGATAAGGTGTCCAATATATCAGTGATTTTTTTTATTTCCTGATCCGACCACGAGATTTTATATTTGCCAAGAGACGTGCGCCCAATTTCACTAATATCGCGGGCGAAAACATGGGCATAGCTCAAAAGCAAAGGGGTTAGCTTCCTCTTGATGCCTGGTGGCAAGTCACCTAAATCAAAATCTTGCTCTGATAATTTATTTAATTTCTTATTCTCCAATGGAATTGGGGGTTCACCTATTTCATCGCAATCGATCACTGAAACTATTCCCAACTTCGTACCTTTACTTACATGTTTATGATGTTGCGATACATTGGCAATTAACACATTAATTTTCCCATGCTCATCGACTTTTCCCACTGAATGGGCCATCCATATTGAATTTGTCATATTCCTATTTCTTGGAGAAACTTCTACCTCACTTCCACATAGAAGTTGTGGAATCTTCACTGATATAATTTTAGACAATCGCGCCTGTAACCACAGTTTTTCGCTCAATGTGATATTTACACCAATACTGCCACTTGGTGTACCTACTATTAAGGGGATATTCGTAGACTGATTACGCAAACATTCACTTCCTACATCCAAAATAAACTTTCCCGGTTTTATAAAGTCAAAACCTAAAATGACCTTATACTCCTTACTGAGCTCATAATCGGAAACACATACTTTCTGATTAATTGTAAAAAAATCCGACTTCTATAGGTACACTAAAACATGAATTATGGGGCAGTGTTTGTCCCGTGACACCACGAATTTCAATCTTATCATTTAGTATCTCTTGACATTGCGCATTATTTACAATTCTTTGCATGAGAGTGGGATCAATGACACTTATACAAGCCCCGGAATCCACGAGAGCGGGAAATTCGAGTGAACCCACTCATACTAATATAATAGGTAGGTTATGGCCTAAAATTCCCGGTTGGTTAAGGAAGGATACACAGTTTTTGTGTAGTTGGCCTCCCCTACCCAAAAATTGTCACTGCCTCTCCGTTTGCTGACCGTTCCTGCTCTCCTATAATTGCTTCTTCGGAAGGAAAAGTTTGCTCTATTCATTGGAGTAGACCTCCTCGGAAAAATGCTGACATTCGGACAATGTCGAATGAAGTGTGCGCTTGACCCACATTGAAAACAGGCGCGGTTGCCGTGTTGGGGCGCTCTAGCAAAGGGCCGTGGAGAGTCATTGTATCGCTGAGAAAAGTTACGATTATGGGATTGTTGGTTATGAATGGGAGCTACGCTGCTCCTATTGTGAGACACTTTCACCTCTCTCATCTCCTTGGAGAGTTCAAGTGTAGCACACTGTAGTACCGACTCATTCATAATTTCGGCCATCATTGATTGCAAAGAAAAGAAATCCAAATTTGACTGCGGCTGTTGACTTGAGGCCACATTAACTGTCCCGAATGAACGGCAAAGACCTTCGTTATTTTCTATTAACGTGGCGATTTTAATCGCCGTTGCCAAATCTTGGGGATCCTGGTGTAACACACTTTTTTGAATTCTCAGATATTGTACTATGTCGTGGTGCTACTGGGGAATATTCCTATCAGTACTGTTGTTTATCAGACCACAATGAGAATAAATGATGTTTACATAAAACATATTTGTTCTGAAAATAGCCAAATATATATATACTAATAAAAAAAACTGATAATATACCCCCAAAGTCTGAACAGCCCAAATTTGCACAATTTTTTAGATATGAACATATTTGGAGATGTCGACCAAGTTGATTTGATAACGCTCATCTGACTCCACTCTGATTAAAAGACGACTTGTCACAATCACCAAATTAATTTATTTACAAAAATGCACACACACGAGAAAACATGTTATTTACACCCACTCGCAATCACTGAATATTTTTTCTTCTTTCCGTCGCTTGGCGCGCATAACCTGCATAGTCCTTTTTACGCCAAGCGTTGGCAAAACTCAGCCACACATAGAATTATAGGTTTCGTGGTCTTTTCCTATCACTATTGCCCTGTCCATCTGATTTGACTTTTTCAGCTTCGTTTTGTTCCATGAATCTTTTGATGATGTCAAAAAGCAGTTCCGGTCTGGTCAGGAAAATTGAACGTTTTGACTCAAAATCCTCTGTCGATGGAAAGTGCTTGCAAATATAATTTGTAGCATGGCTGCGGAGCATCTTAGCATTGTAAATGTCTGCATTCACCAGGATATGACAAACGTTCTCATTATTCAGATTGCATATCAGGTAACCGGTGCAGTATGATTTTAAATCACTAACCTCATATTTGTCACTCGCTCGTAGAAGTTCAAGGGCAAGGTCTACATCCATAGGCCTACATCGTATATTCCCAGAGTAGATGAATTCCAAGAAGGAGTCCATTATGTCTTTTTGGAAGTCAATCACTTCCACATGGCGACTGCTTTTCTCCAGTGTAGCATGTCTGAACATAGCAGCAAACACTTTTGAACGTGCACCAAGAATTACGGAGTGAACAGGGATGTCTTGTTCGACCACAGAAATGACAAAGTCTGTATTTTCCTTACTCATCCACAAGCTCTTGAAATCATCAGAAATTGGAGCAAATTCCTTGCGGCCAGATGTGCAATTATGACAAAAATTAATGGGAGCATTCATTTCCATACTTACTACCAAAGTATCATTGACCAGTTTGGATATCAAATCTTTTTCAATGGTTTTTTGAAAATTTATAGTCCTGCTAAACGTAAAATGGTAACAATCCAAGCGGCACAAAATCTCATTATTGGTATTACGCAATGAAACATTGGATATCAGACAGAATGAAACAAGTCTCATAAATAAATCTCTTTTTTTTATTCACAACGACGATACTGAAAGAAAGATATTCTGCAGAATGTTCGTATTATTTTCTTAGTTGCATTGCGATTTGGAAGTTTACGCCCTCTCTTTCAAGCTGGAATGGTGGACTAAAGTAAGATCTAGTAATCCGTAAATCTAGGCAGCTGAAGTGTTCAATAGTCCACTTATAATTGCACTTCTCTAGGAGGTAGTTTCCTCCCAGCACTTCTAATTTTCCATCAGCGGGAGGATCCATTGAATAAATTTAATGATTCTGAAATCTATTTGTGTGCGCCTCAAATTATGCTTGTCAGTTCAATCACTTGTGCAGCTGCAGATGATATGCCAATGATTTGTTTATTGGACTTTCCACAGTTATTTTGTCATCTTACCAGGATAATCACTCTATATTTGGATTTGAAAAAAAAAAAGAAGCAAGAATAAGAATCTCACGCAATCAAAGTGTAACTTGGAAATGAAATTTGCAATATGAGTAGTGAATACGGCATTGAGATATTTTAAATGATGCACGTAAAAACCTAATTTTGATGTCCTTGTTTAGGTCTAATAAATTTTGGGGGTGATTGACACTGATGATCAGTTTATTCACAGGTGGCTCGAGCTTACCTGCTGATCTTTAAGACAACTCTGGAAGGAGGTGGACACAGGCTTCAGCCTAAGGGACCCTGTGATGAACTTGATTTTCTCCCCAATCACTCGAGATGCTGCTATCTTGAAAAAAGTATGGAACCCCCCCCCCCGCCCTCCCTATATTTCACTGGTATCCTATGAATGATTTTTTTTCATCTATGAATTTTTTCCATGATGTTCCAGGTCTTTGATCACTTGCTTATATCTCTTCATTGAGACAGTGGCGGGCCATGTTCTGGGTAGGAGGAGGTATCGATGCGAATCAAATAAAGAGAATTCATTTCTAAAAACACGTTCTATCCAAAGGTTCATTTACTTCCATTGTCTACTAGCACAAAAAGCTTGCAAAGCTCATTAACACTGAGAAATTAACATGTAGAATTTAGCACATGTAATAAATCTAAAACAAATATACAGTTGATTATGCTTATAACCAGGGTTGGCAAGGTTTCGGACAGTACTGTCCAAAACCCTCCTGTCCTAAACTGTCCAAAACCTACTATTTATAACTACAAGTGAAAACTTTGTAATTTGATAAAGAGGTAACTTCTATATAATTAAATATTAAACTTTATATTATATAAATTATATTATATTATTAACTGCATTAAATATAATAAAATTTTGAAATTCAAAACAGTATATGTAAACGGTTGCATGACTGACATCAGGTTATCAAACAATTGAAACTGAACTGTCTTGAGGTTAGATATTAGATTTATGAAAACATAAAAGAAACAAGAATGAGATAAAAATTTGTTGCATGGAAATTAGAAAATAGCAATAGATATGACTACTGAATGAAATTTAACTTACATAATAATTGAGCACTAATAATCAAGCGCAGCTGCGCCTTTTAACATTCGATAACACATAACTAATTTTAGTGCCCTATCTGTGCCAAAATGATTTCTAAGATAACGAAATTTGAAAATACCTATTCTTTTAATTGATGCATAACTGGGGGACATGAAAATAAAAAAACAATGTGTTAAAGACAGTCTTTTGATAAGCATTCTTCCAGTGTTTTTTCTTATTGCTGTTGTCCCCCATGTGATAGAGTTGTGAATATACCTTGAATTTATTCGATGGAATATTAGCTTCTAGCCTCATAAGAGCAACAATTTAAATTTAATAAAAATTTTGGGTATTGAAGTTTTTTATCATCATGTAGGCGTAATCAGTGTTTGTGTTCTGTTAGTCATGTGTAGGTGCTACATAGCGTGGTCTCATTTTCTTCGGATATTTTCCTTTATTTATAATTAGTTTTTGAAAATTGAGAATGTAAAATAGAAAGTTCACTCTTGAAAATTTAAAGAAAAAAGTTTGAAAAGTCAAAATAGAACAATTTGCATCAAATAAACACTACACCATTGATATATATTCACATCATTATATTGCTATCTAATAAAAAATAATATTTATTTTTAGTTTCACAATAATGCAATGATTATAACTGTGACTATGCATATCTGGTATCTCCAATACAATGTATTTTTTAAAGAAAAGTGTTTGGAGAGATTCGGCAGGGTTTTGGACAATCACTGTCCTAAATACAGTACCTGCTGCATAATCATACATGAAAAATAAGATGTGAAGTAGAAATAACATTTATAACGAACTAAAAAATTAAAAATGGTGTTTATTTAAACTTTTACATACATGATATTAATTTACTATCAGATTTCCAACTTGAAACCATCAATTCGGTGAAACAATTTACTTAGGAAAAAAAAAAAAAAAGACACCTTTTTGAAATATTTTTGATTTAGTTTTATTTTCTGCTAGTATTTTTTTAAATATGTTAGTATCACGAAAAAAAATACAAAAGGTTTCCACATAACATTTTTAAACTTGGAGGTTTTGGACAGTTTCAGACACTTTTGGACAGTTTATCCCGTATGTCCTGTCCAAAACCAGTTTCGGACGTCCAAAACCCCAACCCTGCTTATAACGTTATCATTTAGAATGTTTTTCCACTTAGTATGACTATCACTAAACACTAAAAACACTTATTTTTGTGGTCCCACCTCTAAGCAATTTCCATTGAAATTTTACCTGCACTTGATGTGTTTTGGGTTCAGCAGGTGGTGTCATCTATCTAAGGACACAACTAAATACTTTCTCAAATGGGAAAAGCATGCTGTTAATGGAATACAATAACGATTATACAGGAATTTCGGGAACCAAGGTCATGTTCCTGATAAATGATTGCCAATAAACGCAACGTAAACAAAGCCACGTCTTTGCCAGCTGCTTAAATGCAGTCAGCAAGACTTTTTTCATTGCTGCTCGATGGAAATGACCACGACTGTCCTCTATGGGTGTTTTCCCTATAGACGACAGCAGTCATTGACGTCATGACAATGTGAAAGCTCGAATAAAATCTAATTTTCTGCCACAATCCGGAGAAATTTTAACAAATCCAGAGAACAGGAGGAAGGATGAAAAATCCGTAGAGTTGGCAAGTCTGCCCGTGTAATGTAAAAGAAGCAATTATAGAAAGTGAATTATTTGATGCCCCCTCTAGTTCAGAGTCTGGGGTACTAGACCTGCCTGTTCTTCCCGCCCCCCACCCTCCAGTTGTGACCCTACATCTATCCTCCAAATTAGTAATGCGTGGATTTGAAATTTGATGTATACATATTTGTTTTGTAGGTCTGTGTGATTGTTGTGGCCAACCAGGACTTTTTTCACAGGAATAGCCAACTGAAAATTAGAAAATCATATTTTTAGTCGTTTACCACTGCACAACTATGGGTTCCGAACCCGGATTTTCATAAAAGAGAAAATTTGGGGGAGTAGGTATGGGGGCCGCTCTTCCCCCACTCAATCAAAAGATCAAAAATTACAATTTTTTTTTTAGAAAATTAAAACATTGGGGAAAAAAATACATTTTTATATTATATATTAATTTAGAATTATTTTCTAGTGTTAGTGACACACAATTTCTGTGGAAGACATCCATATGCCCCTCGAAAAGTCAGTTCTGCATACACGCCTGTGATTTTCGCAATGCAAAACAGTGACTACATATCGCATAGCAGCTAGATGACAAAATTGGATATTCAAGGTAGAGTTTTTAGAGATTAATTTTTTCCCCTCATTTGAACAATCTCAAAAAATGTTTTACAATTTGAACAGTGGTTCTGAATCCTTTACGATTTTTCAACAAATGCGCATTCTTAATCTTGTAGGAACAAGGCGAATTTAAGCTGTCTAGACACTGCCTATTAATGTCGGTAGATAGATAGCCGTGAAAGTACCGTAATTTCCTGTAAAAAATTTTAACCGGAGGAGAGAAAATCCACAGGGGAATGAAAACTCAGAAATTTGAAAATTCTGAACACGGCCCCTCATTCACGGAAGCAATTAGAAACTTGTCATCCTATTCTTTAACAACCCGCATGTATATATATCAATACAATACATTATACAAAGTAGTAAAACAGAGTTCCCAGCAAATTCTGCTTGGTCATTTCCCTAACCAAAAGTGTGCACACTGTGTCATTCTAAACCATCCAATATCACTCTAAATTATAGTCACCCCCCCCCCTCCCATATTCATGGGGGTTACATTTTGGGGATAGGGAAAATACAGGAAATCTGCGAATAACCGAAACCGTAGGTTTTTTTTTGTTTGTCTCATTTATTGAATATCATAAGAGTAGGGTGACGCAAAAGTATAAGGGAATGTAAAACAGGGTGCAGCGATTGATTATTGTTGATGTTTTCTGGAAGGACATTGTGATTTCTGTTTGCCGTTTTTTCTTCATATCATCAAGTATATTAGAGTATGTTGACAAGACTTCCTCTACCAATTGTTCTACATGTGAAAAACGTACCATAGAGGGATCTATATCATGAAAATAATGTATTGCTGATTTGAACTTGCAAAGTGCTTCACCTACGTTACTCATGGTAAACTTGTCTTTTACTTCTTTATTTTGATCTTCTTCATTTGGTACTGCTTGTTTCATGAGCAATCAGCTGCATTAATTTCTCCTTTGTCAATGCCTTTGAATCACTATTAATTAGCTGTTCGACTTCTCTTCTACAGCCATATCATTGAACCCTTCAGAGTATTTATTTATTAACCCGGAAATCATATTTATTATATTTATAATTCAGAGCTGATTTACTTTTATGTTATGTCTCCGTTATCATGCTGACAACTTTTTCTTTTTTTTGGCATCCTGCATCCATAGACTTCCCTGGTGACTTTTCATAGGGCTGTTGGCACCAAAAAAAAGTCAAAAAATTGCCAAGGTGGGCCGTATATCAAAGCTGTTCCGTGGGTAATATTCTTCACTAGTCTCTGGTAAGCGTGCCTCACTCAGAAAATTAACACTTGTGCAAGTGTGAATATTTACAATATGAAACTAGATGTAGCGTTGCAGTCAAGCGTATGTGCACTTGAATTTTTTTTATTAATTTTTAAATTCTAGAGAAAACTGTGTTGATTGCATATTCTTTTTTTTTAACATAAATATAACCAGCCAGAGGAAGTCAACCAAAACAATAAGACCAAAGCTCCTTAGCTAAGGCTCTTTCCAGAAAATCCCTGACATTGTTCACCAAAATGGTTTAGAGCGAGACGACTTGGCCTGGCAGTTATATATATATGTATATAAATGTATGTATATGTGTATTTTTCTTTCCTCTATTTAAGTTCTTCATGCATTTCATGTCCACAACACACATACATACTCATATTGTCGTATTTGTGTTGCTCACCGAATAAGGTGCTAAGCTAGACGGCAAGGGTGATCCTAATTGTATATATTTCCCTACACAATATTTCTATTTTGTATATTTTCATTAAATCCACCAGAGCGAGTGAACTCAACCCAATAAAACTGATGCTGGCTTCTAGTCCGCAAGTTATCAAACCCATTTGCTCACCAATAAGGTGTTAAGCGAGATGACTTGCTCCGATGGATATTTTATATTTCACAATAACATTCTCATTGTTTTTTTTGTATCCTGTGTATATAATACGGCAAGCGTACGATAACAGATGAGATGGGCCTCCATTCTATATGCGTACATTCCCTGCCTTAATGAAATCCCAAAACTTTTCTCCAACTCCATCTCGTCTGTAATCACAAAATTTGTAGATTGTGACAGTACACCTGATTGTCCGGGGAAAATATGTTCTAAAAATGTTGTACTTTTTTTTGATACAAAATAAAGTGTTTCAGACTCTGCCATGAAGCTGGGCTGGAAGAGATCTTGGCAAACGGGATAAGTCCAGTGGCAAAGTTCTGGTGTTCATTCATTGTGGGCTGATTGCATTACTGAACGTAACTTTCAAGGGGCTATCTCATGCAGGGCCGCAACTACGGGGGGAGCAGGCGGTTCTTGTGCCCTAGACCAGAGGGGGCACAAATTTTATTCTCAAACCTCTCCTTCAACATTACGGGCGCCAAAATATGCACTTTTCCGGGTCATGAAGCATCTAGTTGTGGCCCTGATCTCATGAACAGGAACCATTGCTCGACCGAGATATCGAGTGCTTGGGGGAAGACCATGGACTGGGTGTTCAGTTCGAAACGTGCTGGCCGGGGAAATTAACTGCTACCAGCATCGCGGGTTCAATTATTAATTTGAAGAGCGACAAAAAACTTAACGTGTTTTTATTTACATCTTTTCAAAGGAACACTCCAAGACTGGACTGGACTCGCCAGCTTGACAAAACTAACTGTTGCCACTCACATGAACAGAAAAATAATAATAATTATAAAAAATATCCGAAAAGCCCATACAAGACTTGACATCCCCCCACCTTAAGTTGTTGGAAAACAACTTAATCCTCATCAAAATCTAAGAACAAACATGATATGCAAAATTGCGACTTCGACTCGAAGGCAAAAAAAATTATTTTCAATTAGTCAAAATAAAAAAAAATGAGACAATTTTCAAAGTTTCAGTCTTGTAGGAGCTTTTACTGTCCTGCCAGACCTAGTCTTCACCTCCTGCATCTTGGACCTTTGAGTATCATCCGCTGAGACTTCTAGGAGGATAAGTCTCTGAACTGGTCTCAGGCATTCACCCTTAGATGTTTTCAGCCGCACCAATCTTTTCACTTGGTCTCTGCCAGGCAATATCTCTGTTACCAGTCCCAATGGCCATTCGATAGATTTTGTTGAATCATTTCCAATGAGCACAATGTCACCAACATTTATCTGCTTGTCATATTTCTTACACTCACCCCTCTGAATCAGAAGCCCCAAATATTCAGATCGAAATCTTTTCCGAAGGTCATTTACCAATTGCTGTCGATACTTCATTCTCTTATTAAGACTTTTTTCATCAATTTGATCAACATCAGGCACTCCAGTTTCACAGATGTCTCGCAAGAAACTGTTTGGTGATAGCGGAATTAAGCTACTATCCACAGTTGATACATGGGTAAGTGGTCTAGAATTCACTATTGACTCAGTGTCACACAACACAGTCAAAAGTTCTTCATATGACAGAAGAGATCGACCAAGAACCTTTCTCAAAATCTGTTTGGTAACACCAATCAATCGTTCCCAAAAACCACCCCACCAGGCAGCAGTAGGTGGGTTAAAGAACCACTGAATTCTCTTTGTAGTGCTATGTCGGGCAATTTCATCCCAGTCAACCAGTTTCAATTGATTGGAAGCACCCACAAAATTGGTACCGTTATCACTGTAAACAATAGAGGGCCTACCTCTACGTGCAATAAATCTCCGAAAACCTTGCAGGAAAGCCTCAGTAGATAGAGATGATAAAAGTTCAAAATGAACAGCTCGAAATACAGCACAGGTGTATATGCATATCCACGCCTTGATATTTCCCTTCAAGTATAAGGGCCCAGCTGTATCGATTCCAACAATCTCAAAAACACTTGCGTCTTTTATTCTGTTTTCAGGCAGCGAAGATGTTGGAGCAGTCAGTGTCTGTTTGGCATGCCTCAAGCAAACAACACACTTAGCCAAAACAGATCTTACAGTTTTTCTTGCATTCAAAATCCAATAATGTTCTCTTAGAATATTCAACAGCATCTGAGTCCCAGCATGCGAATTCTTCTTATGCTCTCTCATTATTAGTCGCTTTACCACCTTGTGGTCTGAAGGCAAAACAATAGGACTGCGAAAATCAAACGTATCTTTCCTGTAAGTTATCTTGGTTTTCAACCTCAAAAGTCCATCATTATCTGTGAATGGCATTAATGAACTCAATTTCTTTTTGTTCTTTTCATCCAAGAAGTATTCGTTTTGCACAACTTTCAGCAACTTGATTTCTGCTCTTTTGACTTCTTCATACGATAATTCTCCAGTCACTCTCAAAGATTTAGAAACACGACAGTTAGAAATAAATCTCAACATCCAGGCCATCATTCGAATCATCTTGTCAATCATAGCTTGAGAAATAGTAGTCGAATTGAGATGCATCTCCATCTCCTTCAGTAGTTGACTGGCTCAATGAACAAATAGTTACAGAACTTGATGTAGATTTCTTTTTTTCTCTTAAGATAGCATCTCTGTCAAATACAAGTTCTGTAGCAGGCCACTCTGCTTCTGGTTGTGAAAGCCATGTAGGTCCCTTCCACCATTTATTCGACAACAATTGTCTGGCTGAACAGCCTCTTGATGGTAGGTCAGCTGGATTGCTAGTCCCTGGAATATATCTCCAGAGGTCTGGATCTGTCAACTTCCTTATCTCCTGTACTCGATTATGTACAAAAACATTCCACGGTTCATTTTGTTGTATCCAGGTCAATACTGTGGTAGAATCAGTCCAAAAATGTTGTTCAATATCCTTCCACTGGAGCCCCTCTAAAACAGCTTTACATAAGCGAGCTCCCACCGTGGCAGCCAACAGTTCTAAACGAGGGATAGAGACGGGCTTCACAGGAGAAACTCTAGATTTAGCTGCCAATAGATGGACTTTGATGCCCTGCAAACACGTAACACGAATGAAGACTGCAGCGGCGTATGCATAGCCACTTGCATCGCAGAAGGTGTGAACACTAACACTTTTCTTACTCTCTGATTCATGCAAAAAATGACGCTCAATGGACACATCCCTCAAAAGAATAAGGTCCACATACCAATCCATAAACTCCTTTTTCAAATCATCTTTCACCTCATTGTCCCATGATAAGCCATCCCTCCACATTCTCTGTAACAACAGCTTAGGTTTCAGCAAAACAGGACACAAGAAACCGATAGGATCAAAAATTTTGTGAGTCACAGAAAGAATTGTCCTTTTGGAAATCTTATCAAATTCGTAAGTCTCCAACCAATCCAAGTTCATTTTAAGAACATCTTTTTCACGATCCCACACAAGTCCTAGAAGTGCTGTGAATTTATCTGGGTTGTCATCTCCTGTGTACTGCCATCCTCTCAAATTGAACTTTCCTTCAGCCATGATTGAACGAGCTTGTTCAATGAAATATGGAATTTCAAATTCATTATCCAGACTGATGACAAGATTATCAACATAGAAGTTCTTGAGGAGTTTCTCAGCAGTGTGTTGGAATTTTGAATAATTTAAGTATTTCTTCAAGTGATGATCCAGAACAGCTTCTAAGAGAAATGGACTACTTTTGACGCCAAATACAACTCTAGAATGACGCAGGATCATCAAGTTTTCCTTCTCATTCCACCACAAGAAACGTAGATAATCGCGATCTCCTGGACGTACACTTATTTGTAAAAAAGCCTTCTCAATATCTGCAGTGAGCCCATACTTGAATTCTCTGAATCTTAGAAGAAGGTTAGGGATCAATTCCAACAAGTTGGGACCAGGCTCCAAACACTGATTTAAAGAGGGCGATCCTACCTTCCTAGCTGAAGCATCAAACACAGGGCGCACCTTGAAGGTTCCTTGTTTCTTGACAACCGGTCTATGAGGCAAATAATGTTCTTTTTCTACAGCTTCATCTGGTACTTCTTCGATGATACCTAAGGACGCCCATTCCTTGAAGACATTACCATATGAGTTGAACAAATTTTCTGTATGGAGTCTCTTGGTCATGGTGTCCAACCTCTTTACAGCCAAGTCCTTATTAGAGGGTAGAGGTGAATGATCTTCACGCCAAGGTAGAGCAATTTCATACCTGCCATCTGTATTCACCTGGACAGTCTCTTCAAAAAATTGTTTGGTCAGAAACTCCTTCTCTTGCTTCAGTTTTGTGGCAGCGGGATCAGTTATGCCAAGCACATCAAGGTCGAAAAGATCTGATATCTTGGATTCTTTTACAAACATTGCAATGGTCGTTGCTGCTACTGTATCTCCATCTTCCAAATACATATTAGTCTTTCCCAGCAAAGTCCATCCAAGACAGGTCTCCATAGCAACAAGTCCACATTTGAGAACCCTTTTCTTTCCAGTGAATAATCTTCCCGCCACATCAGCTCCAATCAACACGTCAACACCTTTTGTATCTTCAGCATCTTCCACAAAAATTTTCATAGATCTCAATTCCTCCATCCAAGGTCCATTCTGTGCTGAAGGGATGTTGTCACAGATTTCGTCTTGTTCAAGAGCATCAAAGTTGCAGAGGAATTTACCATCCAAACTTCCTAATTCTATCTTATATACATTATGAACTTCTTCACCAATTTTTCTCCCACCAAAAAGAGAATGAGAAAGCACTTGTTGGCGCAAAGGTACATATCCTAAAACAGAAGCTGTCTCTTTTCTAATGTACGATTTTTGAGAGCCGGTGTCAAATAATACTCTCACCTTCAAAGTACGCTTCCCTTTGACTAAATAACAATTAAGCGTTTGCAACAGTACTTTCGGATTTGATTTGGAGAACTTAGCCAAATTGATTGACTCTTCTTTATGTAACTTCACAGCATCTTTGACACGTTCACCTTGACACGTCCCTGTAACTGGTTTGTTACTTGCTAAATCTGGACACATAACAACATGGTGACCCTTAGAACAAATAGCACATTTCACAAATTGTTTACATCTGACAGCTCGATGAGACCCCTTCAAACACTTGAAACAATGTCCCTTATCTTTGAGCAATTTTTGTTTATCTGCAAAAATCATCTTTTGAGCCTTGAAACAATTTGAACTTTCATGCTTACAATTGCAAAAAACACAAACTTTTCCATCACGTACACTTGAAGTAAGCAAACTAGCGGCAGTGGGCACCTTCTCACAAGTTGCTCTATGAGATCCTCCTTTATTTGGCAACACTTCCCTCAAACCAAATCCAGCCATTGCGAGATTGATCCGTTCTTCAGACTCAACTTCAGATTTAACAAACTTGAGCAAGCTCTCCAGTCGGATCTGTGGATCACTTCGATGTTCAACATTTGGACTTCTCTGCCAAGCTCTGAGTAGCTCCTCTGGAAGACAGGATTCCACTAGCGGAAAAAGTAGCGCAGCACTTTTCTCAGTTGTAACTCCCAGAGTCTCAAGGGCACGTATTTGTGACTCCAAGCTATCATAAAGTACACATAACCTGTCTGAATAACCTTGAGATGTGGCATTCTTTAGAACCAACTTCAAAAGTTCCCTGACGTACACCTCTACCAATAAATCATCACGTCCAAACCGACACTTCAAACTGTCCACTGCCTTCTGATAATTTTCCCCGGTGGGTGGAAAACTTTCCGCCACCTCTCTCGCACGAGATCCTTCCACCGTTGATTGCAACAAGTACTGGAACTTGTCCGATTCAGCAATGTCCTTGTCCACGTGGATCTTTTCAAATTGGCTCCAGAACGGCAACCATTCTTTTACCTCACCATCAAATTTTCGCAACTCTAGCTTCGGTAACCTAAACTTTCGGTCCGTAACATTTTCACGAATTACCGAGGTGTCAGCACTGCTGTTTCCGTGATGAGGTGTATCGATGATTCTTTGAGCACTTAAACGAATTCTTAAAGCTCTATCACGAAAATCCTCCACGATCTCATACTCGGCCTCAAATTCGGCTTCATCCAGAAGGGCTAAAATAGCCGTGTGCGTGCCGTCCAACCGCTCTGCCTTAGAAATAAAAATGTTCAGTTCTGCCTCTACCGCCACTGACTGCACATCACTGGTAGAAAGTAACACTTCCAACTTATTATATGATTTCGTATAAGCAGTTCGTTGTGCCGCTCTTGTTTTCTTCAAAGTTTCCATTTCGCGATGAGAAACACACTAGAAACAAATTACGGGAAATACTACACTATTAATCGAAACAATCCCGCCGAGGGTACCAAAAAATGTTCAGTTCGAAACGTGCTGGCCGGGGAAATTAACTGCTACCAGCATCGCGGGTTCAATTATTAATTTGAAGAGCGACAAAAAACTTAACGTGTTTTTATTTACATCTTTAAGACTGGACTGGACTCGCCAGCTTGACAAAACTAACTGTTGCCACTCACATGAACAGAAAAATAATAATAATTATAAAAAATATCCGAAAAGCCCATACAAGACTTGACACTGGGCTTGCATGAGAATGGCATTCAAGAACTAGTGGTAAAAAATGTCTATAAGCTGTCGGCAGATGAAGTAATGGATTTCTTTTGCATCCACCAGCAAGAGTTTATCGACGGTATCTCATCTGAGGAAGAGAGAAGTCTGTCACATAAAATTAGAATAAAGACATTAGAGTAAAAAGCAAGTGTCATTAGAAAAGGTTTTAAATTCACACTAAAAGAATAACTTTGCAAACAGCAGGTCCATATATCGCTCTCTCTATCTCCCCTCGTTTAGAGCAGTGGTTCTCAACATTTTCAAGCCCGCGGCCCAGTTTCACTCATTTTTATGAGTTGAAGGCCTGGTCAAGCACCAGACCAACAAAAAATGAAACGGCTAATCACTCACGACCTGGTCATTCATACCAGGTCGTGAGTGATTAGCGGCACGGTATGAATGATCTCATAGCCCAGAACTGGGCTGTGGACTGGCGGTTGAGAAGTACTGGTTTATGAGTAATACAATTTGTAAACATTATTGTATTGCACGGCTTAGTTATGGCTATTATGTTTATTTATTTTTATATTATGGTTATTTATTACATTATGTACAATTATTGTGTTTAATTATTGATTGAATACCATTTTAATAAATCATTTTTATGTGAATGAATAATTGTGGAACGCGAATTACCCGAGTTTCCTTTATTTTCAATGGGGGAAGTTTGATTCGAATATCGAGCTATTCGGATAACGAGCATGTTGGCAGAACGAATTATGCTCGTTAACCGAAATAAGTGTCAAATGCCTTAGAAAACCTGTTGGGGGGGGGGGAATCACAATGCGAGCAGTTCGCCAATATGAATATTCCGATACGGTCAGTTTCATATATAACGCACGCGATTAAAGCGGCAACCAATCACGGTAAGGCTTATATCTACAAACATTGGTATTTCAGATAAAAAGCTTTCTTTGATTCCTAGGTTTTAAACCGCTGCAATCGCCCTGAGGGCAGGACTAGGCGAAAAAACCCCTTGCATTCCGCAGGATCTGGTAGCGTTCGCGTGAACTACATTCAAGCTTGAAATTTGACACCAAAATTCTAATTTTAATACTTAATTAACAACTTATTTGGCAAATATTTTCCACTTACCGCTCACTACAAACTCCCAAATGGCAGATAAAACACAT
The DNA here is from genome assembly GCF_987345545.1 of Pholcus phalangioides. Classification (NCBI taxonomy): domain Eukaryota; kingdom Metazoa; phylum Arthropoda; class Arachnida; order Araneae; family Pholcidae; genus Pholcus; species Pholcus phalangioides. Next base: position 56,843,133 of record NW_028301601.1, read on the forward strand.
AAATATTTTATCGCATGAACAACTTCTCAATTAAGATTACAAAACATATGCTCACGTGATGCAAACATAACACCCATTCAAAAATGGACTTAACGGACGTTTGGGTCTCATCGTCTGCCTAATTTTCTAATACTGGTCACAGCCGACTCAACACAATTGACTATATGTACTTTACTCTGGTGAGAGTATTTAAAAGCTTCACAGTGAGGTCTTATTTTCGAATAAAACGTAAAGCAAAAAAAAAGAGCTATCGAGATATATTTAACATCGAGCTTACAGCGCTTGAGGGAGCATGACGTCAGCGGTCCTTGGCAGTGCTGAGAAAGGTGTCCCGGTGTCCCCCAACATCTTTCGTCGGTAGATCACGTGACTCAGTTCAAACAAACACGCGCCCCCATAGAGATCAATGTTAAAATTGCCAATTTTATAATAGAAATGCGGAAATTTAGTAAGGTTTTCCGCCTCATCAATAATTTTAAAATTTGAATTGAATTCTCGATTTTCGAAATATTGAGTTCCCTTAGAGATACGAAGCCTAGAAAATTAAATATAAAATAATTAGCTCGACCCACTTTTGAGGTAGATATCCATGCAATAACATTAATTTCAGCTTTTTACTTATATCTTCTCACGGAGGAAAATGAAAAATAATGTCACCGTATTGTCTTATACATTTATTATCCACTTGCATCAATCCATATAGTTTAGGATGTTTTGAAATTAATTATGGGGCCCATATAAATTAAATTCCGCAGCTTTAATCAAGCATTTTTTGAAGCGAAAACAGGAAAATTAATAACTTAAAAAAAATTTCGAAATTTTAACCAAAGATAATTTCAGCATTAATCAAAGATAATTTCAGCATTAATCAAAGATAATTCCAAGATTAATGAAAGAGATGCTTTCAGCATTGATGAAATTGATAATTTCAGAATTAAAGAAAGAGATAATTTTAGTTCCAAAATAAATGGAAGTGATAACTTTAGTTCCAAAATAAATGGAAGTGATAATTTTAGTTCCAAAATAAATGGAAGTGATAATTTTAGTTCCAAAATAAATGGAAGTGATAATTTTCGTTCCAAAATAAATGGAAGAGATAATTCCAGAATTAATGGAAGAGATAATTCCAAAATTAATGAAAAATCACTCCAAAATTAATGAAAGTGATAATTTCAGTTCCAAAGTAATGAAAGTGATCATTTCAGTTCCAAATTAATGAAAGTGATCATTTCAGTTCCAAATTAATGAAAGTGATCATTTCAGTTCCAAATTAATGAAAGTGATCATTTCAGTTCCAAAATAAATGAAAGCGATAATTTCAGCATTAATAATGAAAGAAATAATTGCAGAATTAAAAAAAAAGGGATAATTCCAAAATCGATGAAAGAAGTAATTTCAGCATTAATGAAGTGATAATTCGAAAATTAATGAAAGCAGTAATTACAGAATTAAAGTAAAAGATAGTTCCAAAATGAATGAAAGAAAAAGGTAGTTCCAAAATGAATGAAAGAAAAATTTTAGAATTAATGAAAGAAATAATTCCAGCATTAATGAAAAAGTGATAATTCCAAAATTAATGAGCTATAACTCCATAATTAATGAAAGAGATAATGAAAGAATTAATGAGATATAATTTCAGAATCAATGAAATAAATAATTCCAGCATTAGTAAAAGAAATAATTTCAGCATTAGTAAAAGAAATAATTTCAGCATTAATGAAAAATAATTTCAGCATTAATGAAAAAAACAAATCCAGAATTGATTAAAGCAATTACTCCAGAAGTAATGAAAGAAAAAATAATTAATAAAGAAATAATTCCAGAATTAATTTCAAAACATCCTAAACTATATAAATTGATGCAATTGGATAATATAAGACAATACGGAGACATTAATTTTCATTTTCATGCTTGAGATATAAATAAAAAGCTGAAATTAATGATATTGCACGAATATCCACCTCAAGAGTGGGTCTGGTCCATTATTTTATATTTAATTTTCTGGGCTTCATTTCTCTGAGCGAACTCAGTATTTCGAAAATCAAAAATTCAATTCAATTTTTAAAATTATTGATGCGGCGGAAAACCTTACTAAATTTCCTCATTTCTATGTTAAAATCGGCAATTTTAACATTGATCTCTATGGGGGGGATCGTGTTTGTTTGCACCGAGTCACGTTGTATCCTTGCGTTAGATGTAGACGACGTCGCGGCGGCTGGATGCTCCCTCCAGTAATATACGCTCGATGATATTTAACCCTTAATTGAAAAAAAAAATAGCATCTTCATTTTTCAGTCTGATTATTTGGTTTTCATAGTTTTGGTTATTTGGTTTTTTCTGGGAAGGTTTTTTGTGGTTTTTTAATTCTAAGGTGTGAATGATAGCCAAGCGTGGATTCAGAGGGGGACTATGGGGACGTTCACCCAACACCAAGAGCTTAATAATTTGGGGAAAATGTGTCTGTCTCGTAAAGTACGGGATGATCTGATGCACCTGCACAATAAGTAACTTCTCCGACAAATCGCCCTGAATCTCCTGTCTTGCAACTGAAGATGTCTGCGTTCACTCTATTCACAGTTGAAGATATTGGCCTCGACTTCATACGCAGCTTAAGATGCTTGCGGCTACTACATTCGCAGCCGAAGATGCCTGCCCCGGCTTTATTCGCAGGTAGATATCTGCCGATGGGAACGACCACCCTCCCGAGATCCAAATAATATTGTAAAATTTTTCTGTCCTGTAAAATATGGCTCTATCAAACGAACTTACACAATTAGTCCCTCCTGTCACATCATCCTGGATCCGCACTTGATGAGAGCCGGTCTATCATTCGAAAAAGTCTCTCAGCAGAGAGTAGGCACACCTCTCCTAACTGAGGACGAATGCCTGTGTCGTCTCAATAACTACTCAGTGCCGTCTTAACGCGTAGGTCCACCCGGACATGGCCAGAGGGCCTCACGTGCAGAGGCGGGCGTCATCAAAATGAGATGTGGCTGAAATTTTCTAGAGTAAGAATGTGAATTGGTAAGCAGGCATTTCTAGCTAGGTAGAGGCCTCAGAAAAATCACTGAGACTGGGGGCCCCATGATGTCTTTAAGACAGCACTGTAACAACTTATTTATTTCTATTCAACAGATATGTTGCCACTTTAATTTAAAAAAACTTAATAGTTTTCCCCCAATAAAAGCAGAACTTTTATCACAATTTTTTTTCGTCCTTTGACCGAGGGCAGGGGTTCTTAACCCATGGGTCGTGACCCAAACTTGGGTCGCCAGGCTTCCGAGATGGGTTGTCCAAATCTATTAACAACCAAGGGCTCTAAGCTATGGGGGTCCCAACTGAAACGTAATTCGCAGGGGCTTCTGAGAACGCTCGTACAAATCCACTAAGCCAGGGACTCGAGCACAACCCAGACGTGATTGGCAGGAGGTTTCCAAGGTGGGTCATTAAAATCCACTAACAGCCAGGAGATCTTGAGCTGTGGATCACTTCCAGGACTTGCTTGCCAGGGGCTTCCGAGGTGGGTCGAACAAATTCACTTACAGCCAGGGAATCTTGAGCTATGATGAGTGACGTCCGAAAGTTTTTGTGCAGGAGCTTGTAATATGTGTCTTAAAAATTCACATACAGTCCTGTTATAAATGCACTTATTGCGTCACTTGTTTCACTAATTTCGAAAAAAAAAATTCACATGGGTCACGAAGCTGATCTTGTTGTTGATTTTGGGTCGCGGCTGAAAAAGATTAAGAACCCCTGACCTATGGTTACCGCATTCCAAAACTTAGAAATGAGGATCATATATTTGAGCATATTCTTGGTAACTTCACTTTCATATCTTCATATCATCATCACTTTCATAAAATACTAGCTATAATATCCAGCGCTGCCCGGGTTTTCTTCAATGAGGCTTTTTGGATAACGTGATATTTCCCTCTTTCTTTGAGGGACGTACAAACCGTGTCCAAGTTAACCAATATGAGAACTTCCTGCGCGACTCATGAAATAAACAAATCTAGAGATTTAAAGAAATGTATACATAAATACATTTTTTTTTCATTTTTTAAGGAGCGCGAGGTATTTCGATTGCCCCCACCCCCTGAACTTTAAGTTATCTATTTCTGCCTGTTTCAAAAAATGCTTAGTTAAAACTGTGGAATTTCTTCGATATACTTTACGGGCCCATAATTAATTTTAAAACATCTTAAACTATATGAATTTATGCAGTTGAATATTAAAAGACACAATACGGAGACATTAATTTTCATGCTTGAGAAGATATAAATAAGAAGTTGAAATCAATGTTATTGCATGAATATTCACCTTAAAAGTAGGTCCGGCTAATTATTGCATATTTAATCTCCTGGGCTTCGTATATCTCTGAGCGAACACAATATTTCAAAAATTGAGAATTCTATGCAATTTTCAAAATTATTGATGTATCAGAAAACCCCACTAAATTTCCGCATTTCTACAGTAGTAAAATTCGCAATTTCAACACTGATTTCTGTTTGGATCATCCTTTGCCTTACCCTCAAAGTGATGCTGATGATGGTGTCTACACAAAAAGCTCTCATTACTCGGAGGATTGAAAAAAGTGGCAAACCATTATAAAGGCATAAACTATTATTTATTCATATTATACATATACGTACAGCATTGAAGAAGTGATAAACCATTGTAAAGGCATATACAAATCTGAAACGCATTGCTAGGGAACCACGGCAACCAAAGTAAACGTTCCGAAAGTGATTGTTGAGGCCCAAAAACATTGTTGCCCGACAGTTTTTTGTCCATTTGGGGCATTTTCCCTGCTCTGACGAAATTTTGAAACAGCCTATCGTGTAAGTCGGGTCCCATTTGGTATATATGCAAAATGTGAAAACGAAAATTGTAGATTTGTATAACGCACGCGCGCGCACACACACACACACACACAAAATCAATTTTATATATTTAGATAGACTAACTGGTACCCGGCGACGTTGCCCCACCTCGTAAAAAATGTATATATGTACAGTCGACCCCCCGTATTCACGGTTTTTTTCCCTTCATTGAAAAATCTTTTTTGTCAACACTAGCAATCCTCATTCATGTGTTTTGTTTACGAAATTTGAGTTGTACGTGTTTAGGATGGCTTATTTTTCTAATACTATTGATTATGTTTCGAAAAGACAAAAAAAAGTGAAAACTTTACAAAAACAATTGATATATTGCCTATGTATGCTTGTGGAGAAACTAAATCAATTGCTGTTGCTGCCCGCCATTATGGAATCAACGAATCTACGGTGAGACATATCAAGAAAAAGGAATCTGAAATTCAATCAGCCGAGGCTGTAGCTGCACCTATGGCAGCGAAAACTTTGCATTGCCTACGGGACCCATGTGTTTCTCATCGAGAAAATGCTGTTTTTTGTGGGTCAACACTGACACAGAAAACGTATTCCAATTGATTGTAATATCATAAATTAAAAGGCGAAAAAATTTTACTCTTCTATAAAGGAAAGAGCTAGTGAAACGTCTATTTCATCAGAACTTTATGCAAGTAAAGGTTGATTTCATAGGTTTAAGAAACCTATGAACAGCCCACAACAGGCAGGCTACCCTACAATATGGGTGAAAAGAAACAAGAAAGAAAAATTTCCATAACATTGGACGTCAGATATTTCTGAATACAGCAACCCATAACTAAACAAATGATAAAAGAAGGCAAAAAATAATGATAATTATAAAGGGAAATAAAATGCACTGCCAATAAAAAATATGGTTGTCATCAATAAAGGACGGATAGCTTTTCAATTTTTTCTGACGTGAGCATCGTATTGCATTTGAAACGTGTTAATTGTGGTAGAATTTACGGCAACAGATGGTAAACTATTGCACAACCTGGAATCGTCTCAAACCAAAAGCGCAATAAGAACTGTTACTTCATGGATATATGTGCCCAGTGCCGGAACTATGATACAGTCGAATACCGTTTTAACGAATACCGTTATTGTGAAATTCTCGTTTTAACGAACACTTTTCTAATCCTCCAAATAAGTTTACATAGGAAAAATACGGAGACCAGGAATTCCTTTACAGCGAAATTTCACTATAACGAAGTGGTTTTTCCGGTCTCTTGGAGTTCGTTATAACGAGATTCGACTGTATTTATGTTGTTTTGCCGTCCGGAGCAAACATGATTTTGCCACCCTTACCATTTTAAAAGTCGATAATTTTATAACGGTGGCTTGCGTTCCCAGGTAAAATTTACCGCCCGGGGCAGTTGTCTCCCCCCTCCCTGCGCCCTCTAGTTCCGGCCCTGTGTGCGCCTCTACGGTAAAATTCACAGAATCCTATATTCAGACTGCGAAAAGTATTGTGATATCGTCGATTAATGTCAGTTTGACTTGATGACGCTAAATTTATTTTCAAATAATAAAAAAATCATTAGTTTTAATTGTTTCACGAATTTTCTTTTGCATCTTGTATTCCCTTCTTGTTTAAATTTCACAAATATCAAGCTAAAAGCATTGCAATTTTTTTGTCTTTCAACAATCAAAGTATCAGTATTGAGAAATAATTTACTATCCTCGGAGTTGCTCAACAAAGCACTTTCTCTTTCACATATGCGTAGAAGAAAATATGGTAAGTTTTAAAAGAGAGAGATGGGGGAAGGAACACACATACAAAAAGGTGCTATCACTCAATTATGGATGCCCTCTAGCAAATGAGAAGGTTGCTCCATACAATCAATAAATATCGTTGTGAGAAATTGTCAGCTTCTTTCATAGTCAACAACTGGAAAGCTTTCGTAAATTCTAAAAATAAACGAAGCAGGGTCGAAAAAATAATAAAGGTCATATAATCTCGAAAATTTTATACATTGCCACCTGAAAAGCTAGACTCGACATTGGCAAGAACGAAACGAAAACTGGATAATCTATATATATAAAATTGATTTTCTGTGTGTGTGTGTGTATGTTCTCTATACAAATCTACAATTTTAGATCGATCGTCGCCAAATTTTGCATATATACCAAATGGGACCCGACTTGAAAGATAGGCTACTTTAAAATTTCGTCAAACCAGGGCAAATGCCCCAAATGGGCAAAAAACTATCCGGCAACAATGGTTTTTGAGCCTCAACAATCACTTTCCGAACGTTTACTTTGGTTACCGTGGTTCCCTAGCAATGCGTTTCAGACGTGTATATGCCTTTACAACGGTTTTTCACTACTTTAATCCTGTTAGTATATGTATAATAGTTTATGCCTTTATAATGGTTTGCCACATTTTCAATATACTCTCAGTAATGAGGCTTTTTGAATAGACGTCATAATCATCATCAGCATCGCTTTGAGAGTCAGGAAAAGGGTGATCCTCATAGAAATCAGTGCTAAAATTGCCGATTTTACTGTAGAAATGCGGAAATTAGTGGGATTTTCCGCCCCATCAATAATTTTAAAAGTTGTATTGAATTTTCGATTTTTGAAATATTCAGTTCGCTTAGAGATATACGAAGCCCAGGAGATTAAATATGAAGTAATTAGCCAAACCTATACTTTTGAGTTGGATATTCGAGCAATATCATTGATTTCATTTATATCTTCTCAAGTATGAAAATTAATGTCTCCATATTGTCTCTTTTGATATTTATTTGCATAAATTCATGTGGGTTAGGATATTTTAAAATTAGTTATGAGCCCGTGAAAAGTGCATCGAAAAAATTCCACAGCTTTAACTAAGGATTTTTGGAAGCTGGAACAGACAGATGGATAACTTGAAGTTCAAGGGGGGGGGGGGAATCGAAATACCTAGCGCCCCTTAAAAAAAGAAAAATATATATTCATTTCTACGTTTCTGTGTAAATCTATATTTGTTTATTTCATGAATCGCGCGGGTCGCCATATTGGTTAACTTGGACACGGTTTGTATGTCCCTCAAGAAAAATAGAGGGAGATATCACGTGATCCAAAAAAGCCTCATTGAAGAAAACCCGGGCAGCGCCGGGTATTATAGCTAGTTAAGTATATTTTCAGCACAAAATTGTGTCATAATCCCGATAAATTAATTCCAAATCAAAATAAGATTAGTTTACTTCGTTAGTTGTGAAATGCATTTAAATTTAGAACAATGGTGAATTGCGGCAATATAGTTTTATTTCACTAAAATAAAAAATTTCACGGAATCTTTGCATTGAAGAAAAGAAATGACTCGCCGAGACTTGGGTGCTTTCTGATAATAACCGGAAACTATATTACGATTGTTTTAGAGAATAATAGGGACACTAACCAATGTACGTTAAAATAAAAATATGAAATTGAAGTAGAAACAGTATAGTGCATAAAAGATTATGCATACAACACACGGACTGTTCAACGATGCTGTGGACATCTCACAAAGTATCACATAATAATTCCAGAAAAGAAGAAAATGATGACCACGGTATTACCAGAAGTTGGTGTCATCCTTGGCTGGCCATGCGGCCAAACAATTGCTGGTTTCTTCTTCTTGAACATTTCGTTATTGCGTTACTTCAGACATAAGGAACCGTATTACAAGTTTACGGTTACCTCACAGATTGCGCATACATACCTAGGAGATAGATACCCTCGTGTATAACCTCTTGATGAAATTTGATATTATCGTTATTCTCGGTATCACCACAGTTTCCAAGTGACCAGGAATGAATGTGTTTGCAAGAGATACAAGTATACACTGAAATTGAGTGGAAGTTTATTTCCCAAGAGCTGCAATGATTATGTGACGAAAAACTATTACAATAACACAAATTACCAAAATATTAAGGAAACAGATATTTTCTGTTTAGAAAATAAGTGTTTCAGACAGTGCCGTCTTAACGCATGGGCCTCAAGAGAAGAGGGGCCTCAGAAAAACGAGAAGTAGTTGAATTTTTCAAAAATTTTCAAGGTAAGGGGGTCAAGGTTCCCGGGGCTCCATGATGCTCTTAAGACGGCCCTGGTTTCAATGAAACAAAAAGTTAGTTATTCCTAGTGTTATTAGATATTACTGTCGAACCCCACAGTGGTGGACGGCTGAAGTTGGTTTTCTGTGGTTCCCAACTTCAAAGCGCAAATGCGAGCCGATCTCCCCGTTAAAAAGTCTCGCCACAGAGAGCAACAGTCCTACAACGATAAATCATTCAATCATAACACTTCACTCATAGTTAGAAAAACTGGTGGCAGATGGCAGCACTACACATAACAAGCATTACAGAGAAAAAAAAAACCTCACGTAAGGCTTCACTACACGTACATTCCCGCATGTACCGATTTGTTGGGGGTTCCGCGGGGGGGGGGGTGCATGTGTGGCGTAGCAGTAGTAGGTAGGGCCTCCAAAAAATGGCTTGGGGATCCATGATGTTCTTAAGTCAGCCACCTCGTTGGGCGATTTGCCTGTTGTGGCGTGGTATTTGTATTTGTATTTGTATATGCTCAGTATTCAATATTGATGTGGGCCTAGGATTAAATACGACTATAGTCAATGCTACCAAACAAACATGCATTTGCACACCCGATACTATAGTATGCTTGCATGTCCAACATGTACCAATTCGTTAGAAGTTGCGCAGAGGAATATGGACGAGGTACATGTGTGGTATGTTAGTAGTAGTATGCTTGCATGTTGTAATACGCCCGTCCGATACACAATGTCTCACATCGTGCTTTTTCATACTTCAACAAATCATCAGACTTTACATGTTTTGTATGGAAGGGTTTTATCAGTTTTGGGTCAGATAATTCAGACAATGTGCATAAGTATCACTAGTTAAAGATTGCTGTAACCCCCTTACCATCTGCGATGCGTAAGCTTTCCGTTCGTGGTATTTCTATCGGTGCTGGACAAATCTATTGCCCGACGACGTGCGCAGGGCATTAAAAAATTCTGACCAGTGATTTGTATTGACTACATGCGCACTGAACATTTGCGTCGTTTTTTTTTAAATATTTTCATCGACGATGACGCAAGTGGTCCTGCACACATGCGTGAAATCTCACACGAATGCTTTCTTTGGCAGCCACGATGAAGTCAGCGTACTTTGATAATTTATCACGGTTCTAGTATTTAGCAGGTCGGTGCGGTCATGGGATCTCATATACTACTAAACCAGACACATGCGACTCGTCCATATTCTTCTGCGGAACTTCTAACGAATTGGTACACATTGGAATGTGCGCGTCCGTGTTGTGAACGTAACGTAAAGTTTGTTTTTGTGTGACGCTTGTTGTGTGTATAGTGTTTCCATCTGCCTTCAATTTTTCTAACTATAGTGAAGTGTAATGATTGAAGATTTTATCGTTGTAAGCATGTTGCTCTCTGTGGCGAGATTTTTTAACGGGGAGATCGGCTCGCATTAGCACCTCGAAGTTGAGAACCACAGAAAACACATTTCAACCACCACTGCGGTGACGGTGGGATTTGAACCCGGATCCTCTCGATGCGACACCGTTTATATGACCACTCGACCACCACAGCGGCTCTCATATACTGCAACCGGACTCAGAATGGAATCATCTACATAGTATATCCTAACGGCATTCACTAGAACATATTTCTGTGGTGTTTAGACAGAACATGATATCGCCAAAAAATGTTTTTTTTTCATCTAAAAGTAAGCCTTGCTAATTATAACTAATTAGAAGTGAGATAAATGCACAAATACGTACGTACGGCTAAACAACATGCTAATGTGTGATATTTTATTTGTATTTGTGTACGCTTTATTTATGATTTTTAAATGGAAATGAAAATGCTTGATCAAAAATGTGATTTTGGAGTTATCATTTTCTGACCAAACGCCACAGATTTAAGCACTACGTTCTCCTTCTTCACAAAAATATCAAAAATTATTCTGCTGCCATCTATGAAGTTAAAACTAAACTACCCGCGATAATTTTGTTGAGTAAAGTAAGTTGCTGAACCGGTGCACGGCATGAAATTCAATAAAATTTTTAAGCCGGTTTGAGCCCTTTTTGAGGCTGTTTGCAAAAATTTTCACCGGTATGTAATGAGAAAAAGGTTGAAGAACACAGAACTAAATCTTATAAGGAACAGATTTTTAGTGCCAATAGGTAATTTCATCCATGGCCTTACATTTCGGCACTATAATGCCTTCTGAAAATTATTTACAAGATGTCTCGGTTTTTATCTGTGAATTTGCATTATGTCCCGATTTCTTCAATCTTATGATCTGTCCACCTTATCCTAAGCTAGTTTGAAATTCCTCGGAATTCGGACCGGGCTGTCGTTCGATGGGTCAGCATGGGGACAAGAAAAGATTCTTATCATTTTTCGGTTTTTCACGCAATAAATTCACTTTTGTGAGCCTATGAAAAATCGATCGGGAGGGCTCTTACCGGTAGTTATAGCCTAGTGGAACTGCTGTAGTATGTGGATCTGGCTATTAGTGATTACGACGTTGTAATTTCCCACCAAAATAAGAAATCATTAAAACTTGGTAGAAAAGTCGAAAAGTTGCCAAAAAAGACAAAAACTATCGTGAAATTGATGAATAAATGTAACGTTGTCTTCAGTGAAAGGAAAAAAAATCTGTTTTGATTTGAAATCATCCATAGGCACAAAAATCTCCATTATTATCTCCCCTTTAATACACACACGCTAGAGCATAACCTTAACCCTAATGCTAAAATTCACCATAACCCCCCCCCCCCCCCCCCCCATCAATAAACGTAATGGCCATCACACACGGGCACAACTAATCTTTTCATCGACAAGAATTTCATATTGCATATATGGTATAACGCAAACACACCGATGAGTATTGGGAAGCCATTGGACGCATGTCCAGCAAATGGTTCCAAACCAGCAAGAGAACATAATTTCCCCTCCCCCCTGTCATTTCACGCGCTGCTGGTCATTGTTTCGGAAATTCTCATCTATAAGAATCGTCACTCGATACTGTCCACTTGAAAATACGAAGGACATTCGTGTCGTAAGGGCTTTTTAAGAAACAAGTTTTTGCGTTTTCTTATGAGATAAGGATTTTTTTTCTTTCTCATACTCACATGGGATAAGGCGATTGGATTTCTCGCAATTCACCATTTAAGGAGAATATATATATATATATATTTTTTTTTTTCTGTAGTTTTCGAAGGATTCGAAATAGAGACGAGCAAAGAGTAATTAGGCTTGATCGAGACATACGCGTCCATTGTTTTTCGACCAAAAAGACAATGCATTGAAGACACTTAAAAAATTATAATAAAATAATAATGGGAGAGAAGGACGTCATACATTCGAATTAGTATTTGCTTGTCGTGTATGTCTGTAATTTTTGTGTGTAGGTATTTTACTTTATTTTTTTTCTCTCTGAAGGACGACATGAAAAACTTAGAGGCGAGTGTAATATATTTAGCATTTTTCTCTTTTACATTATCTTCGCGGGGTTTCCCATCATGAGCATAATAATTAGAGATTGACCATTAATATGGTCGTCCTCCATTGCTTCTTCTTTTTAGTGTTATTGATATTATTACAGATTGTGAAAGCGGTTACGCAATAGATGGTTGCGAGATTCTCGTAATTGATCGAGAACAATGCAATCGTATCGTGGAGATACATTTTTCACGAGAAAATAAGCGCTGTGAATTAAATTTGTGTATTCAGGTAAATATTCGCATTATGCCAATTGTAATAAAGATCTGCCAGAAAGATGTCTGTATGGCTGGTAAATGAAAATAAATCTGATTTTTTTGGCATCTACTGACGTTAAGAGGTCTTTATTAATGTATTTTGACGATAGGTCTGATTCATTAGCGTGTTGGAATATGAAAAGCTTGGCATCTCCAATATGCTGACGTTCATAAAGGTGTAAAGCAATGAGTTATGGTCGGTCAAACGAAATGCATTCGAGCGGATTTGCCAAGAAGAAGGAAAGTTATATCTTTCGATGCGATAAAATTTAACAAAGCACAATCTATTAGGAAGCCGAAATGCTAATGTATTCGTTAGAACTCTCACCATAGCATTTCAACTTCCTGAAGAGAAGGTGGATACTGTTGGACAATTAAGGTTCTATTCAGCACAAACAAGTGGGAGCTTCGTGGGCGAAGCTCATGGTGGCAAGTATTTCGGAGTCTGCAAATTTTGCACAGCCCACAGGCTGTAAAACTAAAGTGCTGTCTTAACAGGCATACGGTTAAGACGTGTCCAGTTTGGCTCTCTATACGATAGCTCCCCCATTCTCCCTGCCGCGCGTATGTGTTTCCTCTGCCTAGAAAGTGAGGAAATAGATCAGTGAATGACCGAAAGAATGACTTAAAGCCGGGTAGTCTTAAGAGCACTTATGAATCCCCGGGCCAAGTGATTTTTCTGAGGCCCCACCAGGAAAATTTACATGTATACTTCTCGAAAATTTTTGATTGCAAGAGATTTCTTCTTGAAGAGATTGCAAGCATGGGAGTGACCAAAAGTGACTTAAGCTCCGTTTAAATGTGCAAGATTTGGGGGGTTGCTTTGGTGATTCTGATTATTGCCTGCATAGCAACTTTTTTCCCCGTAGGAAAAAATAAGGGACGTGGATCTCTCAAAAGAACTTTTTTGCGGAGGAATGGGGAGGGGGTGACTTCGATCTCCTCTCCTATCACGACCACCTAGATCAGTGTATCTCAACCACCGGGCCACGGCCCGGTACTGGGCTTTAATCCAAAGACTGACCTAGATAACCTAGGTAAAACCCGGCCGTGAGTGGTTCACCGTTTCTTTTTACCTACTCAATTCCCATCAGTCGTGTGTACGACCAGGCCTTCCATTCGCAAAAAAGAAATCAACTGGGCCGCGGCTTCCAAAGGTTAAGAACCACTGACCTAGATAACCTAGGTAATTCAGGAGGTCGTGTTACTATAATCCTTTGCGCCGCTAAAACTACCATTAGCTCCTTTGTCAGAAATTTTGAGCTAAATAACATGTAAACGGGTTGTAGCGAAAGTCCCTATTATCGGTAATTCCCCGGATATTTCATTTCCCCATATAAACGGTTCTTTAGAGAGCAAGAGACCAGGTCAGTGAGCAACCAAAAGAGTGACTTAGAGAGCAAGGGTGCCCTCAGATCGGTGTGCTATCAAAAGAGTGACCTAGAGCGTTTGCAAACATGTGAATGACCAAAATAGTGAACTATAGGCAGAGGCGGATTAAGGACGGTTGAGGAACCCGGGCGCAGGAGAAAATATTGGGCACCCTTAAGTTAGGAAAAATTGTTGGGGTTTTGCCGAACCTTTCAGAAGTCGCGGCGTAAGGCCGGTTCCCATCCTTGAATCCACCTCTGACTATAGAGCAAGAGACCATTTTACTGCTCGGGAATGCGTGTGTGTGCCAACCTTATCATGTTCTTTCATAGGTCTGACCGACCAAAAGTGTAACATGCTGACAGATCTGGCCTATAGAATAGGTGATGAAGAATCAATCACTTTTTTAGTGCGTGAGAAGAATCGTTTAGGACGTTTGCAAAACGAGGACTATCATTGTTCTACAACGGTATCACACTGAAAGGCTTTATTTCTTTGTGGCTTTTCACCGAATGTGTCTGAATTATATCAGACTAACCGAAGACTTCCTTCTCTTCAATAATTTGGATCTGAATCCTTTGGTGACTTGTCATGAAACCAAGTCGGTGATTCCTATGGGTTAGAATTTCCTATAGAATGTGTACTACTACTACTATTACTTAACCGTAAATGCACCTCGTACACATATTCTCCTGCGGAATTTCTAACGAATTGGTATGTGCATTAGCGTACGCAAGGGGGGGGGGATTCTAACCCCCCCCCCCCTTGCGTAGTTTATAGCTTTATTTTGCCGGAAAAAACGTAAACCCCACTTAAGAAAAAAAATTGAACCCTCCCCCTGAGAAAATTCTGCGTACGCCTATGTATGTGTCGAAACACATGCTGTGTGTGTGGTCTTAATGCATTTAAGTACGGAGTTGTGCTTGTTTCGTGTATTTGCTGGTGCTGCCACATTGTCCTCCTGTAATATTAACTGAATCACCACCCGGTTCACATACCAAAAAAAATAAAAATGCATTCTGACTGTCCGACACATTCGTTCACGTGTTTACGTAGAATAATTCTACCGCACTGTTGGATACATCGTTTTTTTGTTTTTAAATACGGGAATTGCTTCTTAATAATATTCACTCGAGTGGGTTTCATTACTATTAGTAAGGAATAAGACTTTGAGTGGTCTACCAAAATGACTCATTGAGCAAGTTGTATAAAGCCATAAACAATAAGTGACCCGAATGTTCTTACGTGGTGTAATTTGGTTGTAGGTTGAACCTCACGTCCTTTCAGAGCAGTGTTTCCGGAATGGAACGTACCAGTTTGCGAAGTGTACTCCATTGGTTGGAAATTTCCGTTTAGCAATATATGACCTGAGCTGATGAGCGGTAAAGTAGTTTGAAAAGTGTTCGGACTTGAAGAAGTGCTCTTATTCATGCTTAAAGGCTTTTGGCGGCAGTCACCAAAATTCGTCAATGGTGTCGCGCCAAGCCGAGAAAATACCATAGATGTATGGAAAAACATATTGATTATGAGTAATCAGAATTTACCCGACTATTGTTTGTGCAATTGTTAGCATATTGAAAATGTCACGCGAGATGTAGATACATTAGGACAAGGAACCTGTGAGGTGCATGACGCAAAAGGTTACGAAATGCGGGACTGTATTGGCAGCAGATGCGGATAAATGAGGTCTAGATTAAGATACTAGTAGGGAAAGCCTGGTTTTCCCAGAAGCAGAACTTCTGCGTCGTGTAAAGCGTGAAAACGCTGATTGGTTAAAAAACTTGAATTTCAGGTTTTTGACCAATCAACATTTTCACGCAGCACGCGGCGCAGAAATTCTACTCCTACGAAAACCCGGCTTAAATGACTATCAGAGTGAGAGGCAAGTGGATGCATGACTTATGCCAAACGAGCCATCGACATAAAGCAATGCCTCTTCTAGATACTACTTATCTGGCTACGTATTTAAGCTATCCAGGAGGTATTGGTTGGAGGCGGAGGGGGGGTGGTGGCTAGAGTAATAGACTTATCACCCTATTCTGCCTTACCATCGTATATATAATTCTGTGGTGTTTGGTCAGAACATGATATCTCCAAAAAATGGTTTTTTCATCTAAAAGAAAGTCTTGCTAATTATAACTAATTAGAAGTGAGATAAATATGCAAACACGCACGTACAGCTAAACAACATGCTGATGTATGATATTTTTATTTGTATTCAAAAATGTGATTTTGGAGTTATCACGTTCTGACCAAACACCACAGAATTTCATCCTTTATAATCAATCCTTTTGATACCCTCTTAGATTTGATTTGAATTAACCCTAGAAAGATACCTAAAAGAAATCTATGCTTAACGATACACGTATACGAACTACGTCTGTTAGTGGTAAAGATACCATTCTAGGTTTAAGTATAAAAACAATGACTGACAAAATTTCCACGGCTTTCAAATATCATAAATGTCAATACAAACTTTATCTTCATAGCAAAGTATGGAGATACCAGAAATTTGAATTTGGATTCGTTAAATTGAGTTCCGAGTTTGAAAACTTTTAAGTTATATTATCGTTCATAAATTCAAGATCTCCTGCCGAAGAGTCGATTATTATAGAACTAAGCTTTAGTTCACCTTCAACTTTGCACTTTGCTGTGGCTTTGGATACAAACGCCGAATATACATATAAATGAAAAGTTCCAACTGGTCAAAGTTCAAGGATTTGTTTTCTGACGTATTAACCGAAATTCATTGAGAGAGACAGAGAGAGAGAGAGAGAGTCTAGTATTGATATTTTTTTTGTCACGTGTTTCTACTCATTGCAGCTATTTCTGGAAAGACTGGTTTTTGGTATATTTAAACTTATATACTTTATTTCATTTCTTTTTTAAACGTATAAAGAATTTTTTTTCCTACTTTAATTTTCTTCAACATGATTTGCTCAGACAATATTGTGTGTTGAAACATAAAAACATGTAGAATATTTTCTTTGTTTCGGTTTCATTTGATATTTTTTACGTACTTTCTTTGTTAAAATGACGTAATTTTTCGATTGTCATTTGCCTTCGCGTCATTGGAATTAATAAACATTTTATTTCATTCTGCAACGCCAAGTTTTGGCGACTTTTCTGGAATCTCAAGAGAAACTGTGGCTGTGAATGAGATACAGTACAACAATTACTAAACCGCACGAGCCTTGGAAATATTCTGGGGGGGGGGGGGGGGGGGGAGGGGGATTCCTAACGAATTGATAGATGCCGAAATGAGTGTATTTGGAACCTAACATATTTATGTTGCCAGAGTTGTGCTTGTTTCATGTTCTACTGGTGCTGCCATTTATACAGTACTGCAAAATTTAATTACTGAAGTTTATAAATGGGTTTTCTTGATGTTGTAATAATGCAGATGTTGCAACTTGGTGATTAATACTTTTGTACGTTACAACAACTGTACATTTTAGTAACTTTCACCTTTACTTTTATTTATTAAAAACTGTATTTTTTTCACGGGATTTTAATCAATCATATTGCAGTTGAAAAAAAAATTAAATCTCATTATTATTAGAAGAAAATAATTGATCATCAATCTAACCAATTCGAGAGGAATGAGTTTTTTTTTCATTATGTCACTCATGTGATATAACATTATGGGGCCGTTCAAGTATTACGTCAGCATCAATGGGGGGGGGGGGTTCCGATTTGCTGACTTTTGATGACAGGGGGGGGGGTTTGGATAACGCTTACGTCAGCAACCACTCTATATGAAAATATGTTAGGATTCAGAGGGGCAGAGCTGATGACGAAATTTTGCTGACAAGGGGGGGGGGGGTTCAGCGTTTTGCTGACTTTTGCTTACGTAATACTTGAATGACCCCTATGGTATTAAATTGATTGGACATTCATATTAAAAATTTATGAACACGTACTTTCAGTCATAAAGACTCAAATAGCTATAATGTTGTCAGATGGGATCTACAATTATTGTTGTAAACTCATATTTAAGTGAAAATTGTGTACAAATCCCTCAGTTTTGAAATTATAATATTCATTTCATAGTGTATTTCACAATATCTAACTATACAGTAAATTTAACAATAATTAAATTTATTTAAAAATTAATATTTTTAATTAATTAAATAATTATTATTATGGTGCATCCAGTATAAATACCGTCGATGGTAATTCGTAATCAAAATATTAAAAACAAAATTAAATGTTAATACAGTCAAACCTCGTTAATGAGTCACTCTTGGGAGAGCAAAAATATGACTTAGTAAGCGGAGTGACTCGTTAAACGGAGTATTCCATAGCTGTGCCAATTCCTGCCAGAGGACAATTGGGACTTCCAGAAAGTGACCCGGTAAGCGGAGTGACGTGTTAACCGGGTGACGTACTAACGGGGTTTGACTGTATACTTGAATATTGATATAATCATGAAATGATTATATAGTTTTGATAATTGTAATATAATTGTAGTACGTATTTATAAAATGCTTCAACGTTTAAATGCAATTTAACACTTGGTATTATACAGATTATGATAACGCTGAAAATAATTGTTTAACAATATTTAATACGAACTTTGTAATTAATTTGCCAACTATGTTGTTTTTATAATATTCCTAAACAAATTAAAAATTGTAATTTTTTAAAATTTAATTTAAGAAAATTCACCATCAAAAATATTTCATTGAAAAAAATCAAGAGTCCAAATCATGAAATTTTTAACATATTTATTTCACCATCGCGCGTATAAAAAAAAAAAACACTTTCAACAGAATGTACATGTACATGATGATGTACAACAGTTTCTTAAAGGAAAAAAAAAACATAATTATGAACACAATAATAATAATAATAATTCATAAAAAAAAATAAACAGATCACATAATCATAAAAGAAAATTAAATTTTATTCTTTGTACATTTTTCTTCTGATAAATTTTAGATAAAATCCGTAGGAATGTTCCAAAAACGCATATAAAAGATTCTTTTATATATAATAACAGTAAAATTTGTAATATATGTATATATAAAAAGTATTTGATATCAATATTTAAACGTGAATTTGAAAATTATTCATTGATTTTTTTTATTTGAAAGTTTTATTTTCAGGTACATCTTTAATTTTACGTTTTAGCTGGTGTATACTTAAATTTTCGCGTTAAAATTTGAATTAAATCGCATCGCAACTTCGAATATACAGTCGATTCCCATTTCAACAAATACCGTTACAGCTGAAATCTCGTTTTAACGAAAACTTTTTTCTAATCCTCCAGATAAGTTTACATAGCAATAATGTGAAAACCTGGAATTCCTTTATAGCGAAATTTCGTTATAACGAAGTGGGTTTCCCCGGTCTCTTGGCGTTCGTTATAATGGGATCCGACTGCATTTGAATGCAATTCTAATTCATTAAATGAAAGTTATTGATTTTTTTTTATTGACCATATTTTTCGGAATACCATCTTGGCGTTTCCATTGTTAGAAAACTGTTTTAACAGCATCAGCGCTAACAATGATGCGTTGCATACGTTTGCTTTTGTTTGTTATCTTCAATTATCAGTTTTGTATATTATATGTGAATTTTAATTAAATTAAAAGAAACAAAATTGTTAACAAATTGTAATTAATGACGCTTATGTCAAGCCCATAAATATTTTAAATTGGATTGAATTGAATTCTGGATTTATTGGCACAAGGACCAATAAATATTTTAAATGTTATTTTGCAGTACAGTACGTATTTCAATGAGAAATACTTCAATTGGAATTTTCTTAAATTATGAAATCATAATTACCTGTAATTTCTTCAAAAGAAATTACGTAAAATTACAATTTCAGAAATGGCTATTTAATCAGGCGCCTAATAATTTTCATTTTTGATAAAAAAAAATCGATATGAATCTGATCAGGGAAAAGAATTCCAAATAAATCCTCAATATAATCAGAGAATTCCGATTTTTAAATAGAATTTTATATCTTCGTATAAAACATTTAATTAAAAAATACTCTTAAAAACTCAATAACATCGTATAATATCTTTTATATATACCTGATTTTTTTTAATATATGTACAAATATTATTTATATAATGTGTTTGATAATTTTTCTCAAAAAAATTACAAAAATTGTAATCCAATGATAACATGAGAAAAAGAAATATTTATTTACAATATTTTGAGTAATTTATCTGTATCATAGAATTTTTCTAAAAATTATAGACTAGTTTTAATACATATTGATAACTTTTTTTTTTTTTTCACCGGCTTATAAAAGCATTTTTAACAATTTTTACTTCAAAGTTGTATTGACTCAATGGTATCTTATGTGAAAAAAATCGAAAAAAAAAAAAAACATGATTTTTTTTTAAAGAAAATATAAAATTTCACTGTCATGGACTCACAACACATATTAAAACTCTGAAATGCACTTGAGAAAAAAAAAAAAACAATAATAATAATATAATTGATCAGCCAACGACAATCACCAATGTAATAATTACTTATCGGCAGATTAATACTTCTCGAGCATCGTTCTGCCATAGAGACGAATACACAATATAAATTTTTTACACGGAAAGGGGAAAAAAATCATATAATTTCATTTTTAATGAAGAAAAAAAAATAAAACTGTACAAAATAATAGGTTTTTATATTAAATGACATGAAAAAGAGAGGAATGACCTGATATGAATGTCATAATCTCGAACGAAAGGCGATGGAAAAAGGCATTCCTTTTTTTCCCAATATCAACTTGAGAATGGTAGATTTTGAATTGGTACACATAATATGCATGAAATACATAATTATTGATATATTTTTTACATTTCCTACCAATCTGAAGTTGATAAAACACATTCGTTCTTATGGAGGAGAAAACAATGTAGATTTTTTTTTTATTTATATATAAAATGTCCTGTTTCGTATGAACTTCACAGCTGATCACTGTGTGTGTGTGTGTACTTACAATTATATATTGCCTATTATCATTATAATTATTACTGTTATTATCGTTATTATTTTTCAATGGAATCCTGGGCCATGCCTCCATCCAGTAGCATTAGGCCCGAACTTGTACACGAGGCGTCGACCGAACACGGGCAGGAGAACCTGACTTTTATAGTAGTATCTGAGGGCAAAGAAATACATTGGAAAAAAATGTTTGTTTATTATGAATATTCTTTCAAATGAATACGTAATGAATGCTATAAAGGTGGTAAAACATATTTTATTGAAAAGATTAAAAAATAATAAATTTTACACTCATCAAAATTACTCGTATAATTTGTTTGAGACATATATTCCATGTGGTAGAGTAAAATAAACCTTTCGAGAGTGGATATATTAAAGTGGCAATTAGGCATATCCGATGTTGTGAGAGAATGAAACAAAGTTATCAGAAGCCAGAATGCCCTGGTATTCGTTATGAGAAGTCACGGTAGGCATTCAGGCACGCACCGTACATGAAGATAGACTTCG
Organism: Pholcus phalangioides; assembly: GCF_987345545.1. Taxonomy (NCBI): domain Eukaryota; kingdom Metazoa; phylum Arthropoda; class Arachnida; order Araneae; family Pholcidae; genus Pholcus; species Pholcus phalangioides. The sequence goes on from NW_028301601.1 coordinate 56,864,636, forward strand.
TTGGTGTTCTACAATTCCGCGAGCTGCATGAAGTCAACAAGATCAAGCTACCCAGCATGGTTTGCAAGCATGTAGGGATTGCATATCTAAGTGCTTCGACCTTTTTACAAGTGCGGGCCGTCGAAATTGTCGAACAGTTTCACGGACCAGCGGCAGGAGCGTACGCTGGATTAACCTTTGAAGGAAGATATGGCACAAGGATATCCCTCACAGAAATTGCAAGTGGTTAACAATAAAAAAAAAAAAAAAACATTTTAATTCAACATAATTTGGTTAATGCACATAAAGGTATATTCTTTTGATATTTAAATTATTTTTACAAAAATATTGGAAAATATTTTTAATTTTTGATAATCTTGAGGGGGGGGGGGGAGATAAGCCCCCCCCCCTCTGTGTGACCCTCTCCGAGTACGCCTCTGATTGAAGAAATGGTTCACGGACCGGCAAAAAAATAGATCACAGAAATAATTAGAATAATATGAATTGAGGAATAATTAGCCGACAAGCAAAAAAATTAATGGGAAAAATAATTAGCAAACCCCTAGAAAGTAAATAAATGGGAGAAATAATTCGCAGGCATGTGTGTGTTGACGGCCAAGACAGAAATAAAAACCAATGTAAAGACGGTTTCATATTTAATTAAATCTGAAATTATGTAGCGGCTACGTGAATAGAAAGAAATGTTTCGCAGATCGGCAGGAAAGTCCCACTGACTGGCACCGGTCCACGGACCCAGCGGTTGAAGAACCCTGGCTTATTCTATGTCGTGGCTTTATGCAGTTTGCCGAATGTGCCATTGCATTATACGAATAAAGAATGGTATCTAGCTTCTCTTCAATTTCTCCAGTTTTTCTTCGCGGTTTCTCCAGTTTCTCCAGCTCCAGCTTCTCTTCAAGAACGCGTTTGCCTATCTAAATGCCTGAGGTGACTTCTTCTAACAAACACAAGTGTATTCCTTTCTTACAGTATGCTTTCCGTTGAGTTCTGCAACACTATATTGGGTATATCTGATATAACAATTGAGATTTATCATTGGATTACTTCTTAATAAATCCACCCGAGGGGGGTTTCTTTGATTAACTCTCATAACTATGCGTTTTCTTCAGCTTAATATTTAAGAATATAATATTTTAAATATTTTGATTTATAATTACATTTATATTTCAAGCCAAGATTGAATAAGGCTCTCCAGAGATCAACGAATTTTCGAGAAAAAAAACTTGTCATGTATGAAAATACGTAAAAGCTCATTATTATCAAGGCACATTGCATGTTTCAAAAGCTCATTATCAAGGCACCAATCTGTATCATGTGTATCGAAGCTATTCATGAAACTAGTATTTACTGTACAAATAATGATCAACTTATATTAAAAATCCATCACTAAAAATATATATATATATATAGAATATTTTTATGCTAGGTTATCGGGGTCACACTAACCACGAAAGACATCACTGCTCTAACAGAACTAGTGTTAAGTGTTTTTCTACCATGAAGTTACTTCTTGTTATGATGAATATTTATATACAGATGATGATGAGATAATAATAGGTTAAAGAAAAGAAAACCCCAAACACATGCATTATACGTAAAGAAGGCGACAAAAATGTTTTTTGGCAACATATTGCGCTGAAACGCTGTTAGAATGGAAATAACACTTAGAATGGCGTGAATCATAAAAGATGTTTGTTACTCCGAATTCCAAAAAAAAAAAAAAAAAAATTTAGAATATTTTTTTTCTGCAAAATGACAAATTAGTTTTAGAATTCACCCGCCATTCGAAAGCGTCGTTTCTCTTCAACAGAATTGCATCGAAAAAATATTTAACACGTGTTAGTACAGTTAGAACAAAAAGAATACGAATTATAGTTTTTAATTAAAGAGTTCTTTTGTTTCCCAGTCAAGCCGTGATCATGTAATATTTTGTCAGTGATTCGTGTATAGCAGTGTTTCCCAAAGTGGGCAATATCGCCCCCTGGTGAGCGATGGAATGGTCCCGGGGGCGATAGAACCTACTGATTTAACATAGGATCCTATGGGTTTACCTGAGTTAGGGGGCGATGAGAGAAAAAAATTTCTGATGAAGGGGGCGATGGAACAAAAAGTTTGGGACGTTTGGGAGACTATGGTGTATAGGATCACTCCGATAAATACCGTGTAGCGGCATCTTTTAACCTTTTATCGCCCAAACCCCTCTTAGGACCATATTTTCCTCTTGCCTTATCCAGTCACACTTCCACCACGTTCCCACCACCCTTTGTGAATTGATTTTTTTGAGTAAATCATAAAGGACAGAAATTTTGTAAATGAGGTCGATCGCAGAACTCCCGTGCTTTCTTTCTTCCAAACCGAGCACAAATCCGGTCTATCGCCATGGGAAATTTACCGCCGACGAGAACTCCTGTGCTAGAATTTAGTGAGCATTCCTTTCGTGAGGGCTGGATTTGTTCGACTCATCTTGAAAGTTCCAGCCACATAAGTTTGGGTCGCGATCAATAGGAAAAAAACCTTTGATATAGACGCTCTATAGACACGAGGTCTTTTGGACAAGCATTAATATGGTCCTGATTCTACGGGCAGTTCTGCTGGATTCTGAGAGCACAAGCACAAATTTCCCTCCTCGTATTTCATTTAGAAATTTTATTTCTTTACATTCTTTTTTTTCACAGTTCTATGCATCACCCTTGACCTGTCATGACTCTCTTCAGCTTGATTTTCACAATTTAAAATAGCACAGGAGAGGCATATGGTCTGAATTTGAGAACTACACTACTGCTATATGGCATTCGGATGAAGTCTGCGAAAGTGTCGCGTTATCAGGCGTGTATCTTTGGCTCAGTCTTATCGTAAGTCAAGTTTTGTAACTGTGTTGCTTTCTTGTGATATATATTCTCTTATACCAGGTACATTATACTATCAGCATTGGCGTACGCAGAGGGGGGGGGGGGGTTAGGGTACACCCCCCCCCCCGAAGCCGAGAGTATAGTGTTATTTTGCAGGAAAAACTTAAACCCCCCCCTTGAGAAGAAAAAAAAAATTGAAATCCCCTTTCCCCTTGAGAAAATTATGCGTACGCCTATGACTATCAGACCAATATTTAGAGTTTTTTACGATCCTGCGCAAAAATAAAATAAAATAAAAATGCATTCCCACTGCTCAATTCAACCTTCAGCGCAGGGCCATCATTTCAACTTTTTCCGGGCCCCCCCCCCCCTAAATGACGGGCCTGCTTGAGCACATTGGGGAAAAAAAATGTACCTAGAAATTTACCACCCCACGCAGCAACACGTACCCAAACACGGCCACGCGTATGATTTATACAGATTTGGAAATTAGACAAATATTGTAACCAAAAGAACTCTCTAATGTTATGAACGTCTTCAGAGATACTCGTCATTCTTCAAGGATGTGCACAACATTTTTAATCATTATTGACTTGAGAAATTGGCTTGTCTCCATGTATAATATATCTGGTAAAATTGGGAAATTTTACACAATGCCATTTTTCCCCCCCGACTAATATTCAAACTTTATATTGATCTTGAAGAATCACGAGAAACAAAACATAAAATAAGCACATAAGACAGAGAGATAACAGTTGTACAAAGAAGATCATGACCCAATCACCAGTACAAAAGAACAGGAACGCACTTTCAGCGTGACTATTTTGTTAAGACATATACATGTAAGAGCAGAATCACCACCACCAATATGAGATATTGTTCATCATCATCATCATCATCAAGTGCACAATTTTCTTTGCCAACCTGACGCTTGGGGGCCAAACATATAAACCAGTTTCCTGGGCAACCCTTCTCTCCTCGGAACAGGTGAGAGAATACCGCTACTGTAATACGTCCTATCAAGAATGATACGATATTACACGATTCATAAATTTGATATAAGATCTTTGAATATAATACAGTAGAGTCTACAGTAGATTCTCGGAAATACGGTGCATGAGATAGCCGAACTTTCCTGATGACGATAACCATTTCTTTCAAGAGATTATAACGGATATTGACTTCCAAGCATTTCACCCATGATTTGTGATGTAATCGCTGTATGGCGTCCACATCCGGCAAGGCTGGGATCTTTGGCCGACTCATTGGTCAGATTTTTCACAGGCCCTTCTATAATAAATTTATAGTGGAAAAAACAATAAGGAAAAACGATAAAAATCGTTCCGGGCAACAGCCCCGTAAGCGGCACCCTTGTATGGATCCGGACTTTCCGAGACGGCTGATGGCTTAGTCGTTATGGTGTTGTTGGCCGTCCACTGAAGATGTCTATAGCACAGTCATGGGGTGAAAAAAATGTTTGGAAGTCAAATGTTCCAGACTACAGATCTACAGCCCAGAATCTTCTCCATTCGAGAAGACCGTCTATTAATATATCAAGTACTATAAAACGTATTATTTGATAGGAAACACTAAACCCCGGAAAATGCCACATTTCCGAAAACCTACCAGGTTAAAAATTTAAAATCTAAAAACATTAAAAAAATTAATTAAAATCTTTTATATATCTGATTTGCATTGACGGTATATGTTTCCCTGTAATAAAAAATTTTTTTGTTACCTCATAGCACGACTGAGTTTTTCGTAGGTCATTTTCGGATTCTGTTTGCGGTTGCCCCACATCTTGGCCACCGTGTCCGACTGGACGAATTTGAAGATTCCGTCCTCCGGCCGCTCCCAACGAATTAATGATGGATTCGTTGCTGGATCGAGGAGAAGGTCCCTGATGAATTCCCATAACTTCCCGTTACCTTTACCTGTAATAATAGACAAGCGCATTAGTTCAAACGGGGGGAACAAAAAAAAAATCAGTATTTCTGAAAATATTGATTTTAATTTTCTAATTGCTGTATGCCAGAGTTTTGGGTGTGGTTACGGAAAATAAAGATGCAATATATTTATTCGACCAGAGTTTTTGTTACTTTCCTCTTCTGTGTTCTTTATGCTTATACCAGAAAATTGCCAGTGGGAAATTAAAGGTTTGGGACACATTTATTTGAAGTCAGAGTTTTGCAGTTCAGGTCATTTGTGGATCCAAATTTCGCCGATGTGGTCATTCTCAAAAGAAATTTTAGCATTTATGACCAAATACAAATTATATTTTCACACATTAGAACATTTCCGAATCCGTTTTGAAGTTAAGAACACTTTTATACCAGTTTTAGTTTTGGATATTTTTATGCCAGTTTTGCAGTCGAGAACACATATCTAAAACATTTGTTGCCGTTTAGATAATTTCGGAATCAGTTTTGAAGTTTACGGCACTCTCAAATCAGTTTGCCTTTTATGATATTTCTAAAACTATTTTGCACAGTTTAGGATAGTCATCAAAATTACACTTTGGGACGCATATAAATCTGTTTTTCAGTTTCAGTTCTCAATTGAAAGTCCAAGTTTTACAGTTTAGAAAATCTGTACATTGAAGTTTACTAGTTTTTTTTCGTAGTTAAAAACATTCGTACGTCGAAGTTTTACTGCTGAGAACGTTTGTGATTTATGGATTCGCACTGGACAAAGATAGAGCGCTAACACATAGTTTCACTCCGCCAGATTATCATATAGGCTAGTGGTTCTCATCACACGGCACACTTGCGGTCGTGTGATATTCTGAGAGAGTCCAGGGTAATAACCAAACGAGAGGGGCGGAGGGCACAGAGACTGGTAAAAACACAGATGCGAGGCATTTGAGTGAAATATCGTGGACGAAAGTGCGACTAATTATAGAATCTAGTGGAAGTTCTCATATAAACTCAAACCACACATAGGAAAGCTGTTGTGTATCTAGCTCACAGGTAACGAAATCAATGTTATTTACAAATTTCCTGTACGCTATAAATATACTAAGAAATCAATTTAATAAGCAGAAAGGATCTAACTCCTGATTTTTTGGGGGGGGGGGTAGGGGGTAGGAAAAAAGCTGTCACCCAAAGTGGACCATGGGCGATAAAAGTTAAAGAAACGCTGATGTGTATAGGATACACATTGGACATTTGTGAAATTCAGATAACTGACGAATTATATATTCTGACAGCATTCAGAAGGCAGTATTGTAACTACCGTATTACACCTTATTAATTCTTTGAAACAAAATTACAGGAACTTATTCTTCTTGCCATTTCATTCAGTTTCGAACACGATATCGAATAGATCAATTCGATGGACAGAAATAAACCTGTCCTTCACATTCGACACAGATATGACGTTACGACGAGCCACAAAAGAGACAGATAGAATCTCCCGAATTTATATCTATCAAATGAAGAAGAAGAAAAAACAATAGAAATTATTATTTTTTATTATTATCTTTCGAAAAATACGTCATTGTGTTTAAAAAAACGAGACAGTGAAATGAGGAAAGAGTTTCGGGATGAAATCCTTACAAAAGAAATCGTTGTGTCCAGAAACAATGGAGTGAAATTTCAGATTTTGTGTAACGATAAACAAATAACAACAATGATCTTTACATGAGATACATACAAAGTGAAACTGTGTGTGTGTTTCAAGCAAAAAGATCTTAAAGATTTCAAAGCCAAATAAATATATTCTCCCACGTGTGTGTATATTACGATCTTTCTTCCTCAAACAATAAACATTAACGGTGTTTCACCATAAAACGACGATCTTTTACGCACACGTACTAATTCGCGATCCGCACGCAATAAGTAATTTCGAATGCGGGATTACAGACATGATGATCATCGCTGAAAGTTCTAGAATATATAATGTGATTGTACATGTCCGCGTGACATCTTTGTTTTTTTTCCGTAATCTCATATCGATATGATATTGACATGAAGAAATTGGCCCTGGGATAGAATTTTTGTTTTTGGCAAATTTCACATCAAGTACCTGTTTGTGATTTTAGGATAATGCGTGTTTGAAGGATAGGAGGGATTTTGAAGATGGAGGAAGCGTTTTTGTTTTATCCTGTTAAAAACACGTGGTTTTAAATGCATATACTGTATAATCATCAATTCAGGTGTCAAACTCAAAATTATTACAAGAAGCGGAAATCCTTTTGATTTGTTAATGGTAGTTTAATGAATGCAGTGTGTGTATATGGGTAGTAAATACTGTATAACAAAACTGAGTAATGATTAGAAACCGGAAGTTCAGGCAAAATGCCATAAATGCCTTTTTTGGCCAATTTTCAAAAATTTTTCTTTTGTAAAAATGTCTTTTTTTTGAATTTTTGCTGCCGTAAATTCCCATTTCGATATTGTTCTACGTGTTTATTCGTGAACTGTAGAGGCCACATATTCTGCCGAACTTGAATGTTTTTAGCATTGAGAAAGAATTTTTTTTTTAAAATTTTCAACCATTAAGGGGCTCGGTCTATATTGCTCTCCAAACGGAAAAGTTCGAATTTTAAACGTTCTCCCGCAACAAGTCGATTGCCCGCATTCGGATTTACTTCATTGCAGGTGATGGAATAGGGGGAGGAGGGATTTTGAATGTTCTCTCAAACATGTTATTTAAGTAACCAGTAATCATATAAAAATTATGTGCAAATTGTATGAACGCTTGAAAAAACTGGTTTTCTTTTCCAGGACATCTATCTTTGACTTTAACTATTACTTTCTAGCATTGCATGCATAAATTTCGGTAATTTTTTCAGATTCTAGCTCTTTTGTAGTCCGAGAAATCGATTTCTCAATAACTTCTATAATAATTTATTATTTGGGTAAGTTGTGTTCACTTATAGAATAATCGTGAAATATCTGTTAATAAGGTGTTTCTTCTGCTTTCATGGGTCTGAACCATTAAAATAACGTTTTAATATGTTTGGAATGTAGGAAACAGGGCTAGAAAAATTGCCCGCCATGCCAAGACATGAAAAAATTTCGACCGGGCATACATTTTTTTAATTCGCTTTCGTTCGGTACATAAATTTTCCAATAACACTGTATATTCCCAATCCATAACGCTGATATTTTCGGAATAACGGGAGGCACTGATTTCTACTTAGATGATTTTCCACAGAAACTTCTCACAGCTTTTCTTTTGGTATCATTGTATATAGGGGATCCCGCTTATAAAGTTACCACTATACGTTTTCCCGCTTAGTGATACTTATTTTCGTGGTCCCAACTTTCACTAAAATACTCATTGAAATTTGTCGCTTGAAACGTTCTCATGATCTCGGGCTCATGATTATAAACTAATTCCGAATTATAAATATCTTGTATCATTTTCATCGGCATGGATTTCCTATTTGTGTGTGTACATAGTTATTTTTCAATATACATTTTGTTTTCTACACTCTTTTTTTAAATTTCTACGCCGATAACTATAATTTATCATTGAAACAGCGGATTCAATGCGTGCAGTGAATTTCTAGAAAGTTTTCGGACCCTTAATAAAACAGCTTTCTTTTAGTTATTTTCATTTTCCCCATTAATTATAAACTATATTTTTAATGACTACTTTTAGGCATTTTCAGTGCCATTTTGCCTGCCTATTTTGATCGTTTTTTGTGCTTAAATTTCCGAGCTCTAATAATGATATATGGCTGACATACTATTTAAGAAGAACGTGCAGTTTCAGCTTATTATGGTACCTTACTTACAGCTTTTGGTGATTTATTTACGTTAATAAAACACATTGTTGGGGGAATAAGAGTCCATAAGCACACTCTACCGCTTAATCGATTATTGCGTTTATTTAAAAAAAGTTGGTTGTTTTCTCGTTATTTGAAAAAAAAAAAAAATGCTGCACTATTCAAAAAAATGCACCATTTCAATCAAAATTATACATTTCTTCAAAAAAAAAATTCACGCATTACTTTGAAAGAAGCTACGACTAGAGCCCTTTGCGTTATTTCATAGAGAAATTAAAAATTGTTGCATTATTTAAAGAAATTGCTCTATCATTTAAAAAATATTGTTGCAATATTTCGAAGGGAAAAAAAACATTGTTACGTTATTCAACAAAAGTTTTTGCTATTTCGCAAAAAATATTTGTCTTATTAAAAAAAAAGAGGTTGTTGCCTTAGAGAACAGAAAGACAGTTTCCATATTTAACGAAAGATTATCGTCATATTATACGAAAAATTACTGCATATTTGACAAAAAAGTTTTGCCTTATTTCCTTTATGAATTCGATGTTAGAGTTCGACATACGTGCAAAATAATCAGTCATCAACTTACCTTTGGGTGGCCGGCCTCTCCTTCCTCCAACTCCACTTTTCTTGTCATCCAAGATATCTGAATAACATGATGATAACCAGAGAAAAGAATTTCCATATTATTTCTCCAGCATACCCGGTGCGAAATACATTTGAAAAACCGATATAATTTTAAAAGAAAATAAATACAGCATATATATAAAACTCTAAATGACGTTAACGTCGATCCGGAAAACTGAGAGTCGTATTATTCGGGGACTTTATCAACTCATGGTCTAGAATTTTTAATGGGCTTCGTTTCTACTCGATGAATAAAGCCCTATCCCACGCGCTACGGCTAGAGCCCTTTTTGCCTCGTTGGGGAGGGAGGGCATGGGAATTTCTCACAGTGGAATGAATACAGTTTTTTTTCTTTAGGTTAGTTTAGCGAATGAGATAATTTTCATTTGGGTACCTATTGTAGAAGGAGAAATAGTTGAAGCAAGTTCATGAGATTTAAAATAATTCAGAAAAGGAAAAATATTCAAGAAGTGGAGCGACTTCATGTATGTCATTATCGAAAGCCATTACTGAATTTACATTAGGCCTACAACAAAGACCAACATATTCTGGTCGTTCAATTATGAGATTTTTTATAAATATTTCTCGGGAATCAAGTAGGAAAAAAGTGAAAAAAAAAATTATTGGGTGTTTTAATTTTTTCATTCATTGAAATTAATCTGGTTCTGTTTAGAAATTACGGCAGATATGTGATTATTGTACTGTAAATTAGTCACCACACCCATGTTCTCGATCACATATGAAACCTGTCACACCCTTAGCACGACGGTTTTCTGAAAACAGAAATCAATCGTTTGCCCTTGAAAACGATCAAATACTGGCATTAAGGCGTGTTTCTACTACATTAGTTATTTCATTTTGTGTACCCTATGCATCATCCGGCAGCATATGAGTTCAAGGCGTTGACCTCGCTTAGAAAAAGGTATGTTACCAACGATTTTCTATCATGAATTATGGGGGACAAAACACATAATTTTCCGATCAAAATAAGAATGGATTATTGTTTAATATTTGAATGGATACGCACCTGAAGGGACTGTATTTACGAAGAAGGAGCCCTGAGCAGGTTTCTCATTTGCTGTGCTCATACTGCTACTCGTGCTCTCTCTGTCTTCTCTGTCGGAATCTGAAATTAACATTGTTTCATTTTAATAACAATATAAACTTATAAAATACAAAAAATAAAATTCAAATCATATGGAAATGATTAATCTTGATTTTTTACTAAATTAAATGGCAGTATTTGTTGAACAGGTTCGAGAAATTTCAGCTTTAAAGACTCCCAAGGAACCCAAGTTTGGCTCTGGGAGAAACGATTGTTGCGATTGTATCGTTTAAAAAACAAAAGGTTATTGCGATATTTCAAATTGTTGAATGATTGGGAAAAATACGATAAGGGGACACCAGTATCGATTGGTGAGGGACAATGCAAGGTTATGGTGTCGTAGGGAATTTTTCTCTAATAGGGTTGTTAATAAATGGAATAGCTTACCCCCGGAGGTAGTAAATTGTAACACAATTGACACGTTTAAAAAGAAATACGATAAACATATTTGAGGTAAATCGAGAAGTTATCCATACTTAGAATAAGACAACCATAAGTATTCTTTATGGGCGTTGTATAATATTTTATCATGTGTATATATTGTTTAAAATTTTTGTTAATTGCATTTTTAATTGGGTTGCTGTTTTTTTAAATATATGACATCCATATTTTTATGGCCATCTTTTTCTCAGCCACCTCGTTGGGCGTTTTGCCTGTTGTGGCGTTGTTTTTGTATTTGTATTTGTAAAAAAAATGGACCATTTTTAAAAAAACATATATATTGGTGTATTATTAAAAAAATAATAATTAAAAACAAAAACAAAAGATGTTGCGGCTTCATTTCAAATGGTTGAAATATTGAAAAAAAATGTAGGATTATTTAAAAAAAATTATTACATTATTAAAAAACTAGAATGTTGCATTATTTAAAAAAATAGATTGTAGCATTTATAAAAAAAATAGATTGTTGCATTATTAAAAAAATAGATTGTAGTATTATTAAAAAAATATATTGTAGCATTATTAAAAAAATAGATTGTTGCATTATTAAAAAAATATATTGTAGAATTATTAAAAAAATAGATTGTTGCATTATTAAAAAAATATATTGTAGCATTTTTAAAAAAAATAGATTGTAGCATTATTAAAAAAATAGATTGTTGCATTATTAAAAAAATATATTGTAGCATTTTTAAAAAAAATAGATTGTAGAATTATTAAAAAAATAGATTGTTGCATTATTAAAAAAATATATTGTAGCATTTTTAAAAAAAATAGATTGTTGCATTATTAAAAAAGTAGATTGTAGCATTATTAAAAAAATAGATTGTTGCATATTAAAAAAATATATTGTAGCATTTTTAAAAAAAATAGGTTGTAGCATTATTAAAAAAATAGATTGTAGCATTATTAAAAAAATAGATTGTTGCATTATTAAAAAAATATATTGTAGCATTTTTAAAAAAAATAGATTGTTGCATTATTAAAAAAATAGATTGTTGCATTATTGAAAAAATATATTGTTCCATTATTAAAAATAAACTGTCATATTTAAAAAAAGATATTTTTCGTTATCTAAATAAAAGGTTTCTACAGTTAAATCCAGAAAGATAAGGCAGATTTTTATTCATGCATTACTTGAACTCAAGTCCCGTTTACACGAGGCAAGTGCTTTAGTTGGTAACTTAATTTTTAGTTGCCAAGCACGATACAATGTATGGAGACTCGCGCCATAAGCATACAATCGTCAAGTAGTTGATGTAGGCTGGCTTGGACACAGTAACGATGTATCATAAACTTGAGTATTCGTAGCGTAACGGGGTATCAAGAGAAAGGTGGATAAAAATACTGAATATAAGAAAAAAATTTAACTGGCTAAGAAAATTACGGTTTATTTACCATGACTGGAAGAAGGGCTGCTGCCTTGAATGTCTGCTCCAACGACGTTGAAGAGTTGCGAGTACGTGTCATTAGACCAAGTGTGGAATGCTGGAAGGGTATTTGTTGATCTTAAGTTCGATGGGATTTCCAATGATATTAAAGAAGGCTGGATGACGACTGAAAACAAAAAAATAATATAAAAATAAATCTCATTGAATATACAGATCGAAATGCAGTCGCCACACATACAAATACCTGAAATAAGATCGTTGATTAACTCACAGTGCTGTGCGATTTCACTCTGCAGGCTCTGGTAGAGCATACTGCCGTAATTCGGTTCCAACGCGCAGAATTCTGACTGCGTGAGGCGGCAAAGGTCCTGCCCGGTCATGTTGTTGAACTCTCGCATGTTGATGTCGACCAGATCGACACCACTCCGACTCGACCAGTTTAAAAGCCAGTCTAAAACCTCCGGTGGTGACCATTGAGCTGGTGGTTTGGACTGGAACGATTGTGGTGAAGAGTCCCAATGGAGATCTAACAAAAACAAAAAAACAATTTATATTAGAGTATAGAGGGAATAAGGGAATAACTCTTGAGAACGGAGTGAGACACATTATATATGAGCCATCTAAGAGGAAGCACAGCCGGTGGCCACGAGTGCATTGTGGCGGGGGGGGGGGAGGTATCATGAGATCTATAGTTCGTTTCAGGTTAACTTTGCAGTGGAAGGGAAGCTACGAGGGAACCGCATCACACGTTGCTATGACAACGAAAGCCTTTCAACCAATGTATCGATGCGCGGTCGCGGTAAGGTATAGCTTATTCTCACTGAGAAAAATCTTTTCACGTATAATGGTGACCATTTTTTTTCTAATTTAAAATTCTTAAACGAATAAAGATCGATTCAGAACAATATTTTTTCAGTATTTTCTTCAATCATTCAAAAAATTGAAATATTCTGCATAAATGCTCATCGTAAGCATCCGATATATGGGAACTATATTTTGTGGCGAAGGAATACACTCTCTACCTTTCTCTGCACTGCAAAGTTAACCTGAAACGAACTATAGTACTGTAAGTATGGAGATTAGTAGGCAGGTACTTCAAGCCAAATGAAGGGACCCCCCTCAGCAAAAATCAAGAGATTCAATCATCCATGTCTCGATATATGTTACGGTGTAGGCGCAAATTTTACAAACTCATATTTGTTAGATCAAGCTCCGTATACAGATTTCAACTGCCACATGACACTTTTTTTTCTTCTTCTTTTTTTATTTCAAATAATTAATTAAGAAAATAAAATATCATTCATATAACAAGTACAAAATAACTCTCTCATTATTATTTTACTATAGTGTTTTAATATATAAGTTGCATAGCTGCAACTGTCCAAGTTCATAAGTTATTTCAGCTCGAAAGGCTTATTCTATGCCACCTGTATTAAATAAAGTTGAATAATAAAAGGTAAAAATAGGTACCAAGAGTTATTATTTGAATATCCCTAGACATTTTAAAATCAAGTCTATAAAGAGATTAAAGAGCAGGAAAAATAAATAGTAGACTGATATATTCTTCAATTTAGTCTGTTTTCGTGAATTCAAATCGATTACGGGTGTAAGTTCAACATCACGTTCCCCAATTTGCATTCGTCAGCTGAACTTGTAGCAAAGTAAAAACATCCAAGCATTCCGTAAGCTACTGGTAGCGAAAAGTCGTTATCTAGTACACCAACGTTTTTTAGTCTTTCAGAAACGAGTTGAGAGCAATTATATATTTAACTGCGTTTCCATCGAAAGAACGTTGAATGAATAAAGTACTGTATAACGAGAAAAAAAAAATCCTAATACATTTCATTATGAAATGAAATGTGACCTTGGAAATCATGATTTGAATGAATATTTTTAGGAATGAAAGAAAAATGAGATATTTTTTTGGATCCTCACCGTCATGATTGCTGCTGTTCATGTTATTGGTGCTTTGATTATTGCAGAAGAAATAATCGATTATGTTGCCATTCGTCTGACTGTTATACAGATCTGGTTGACTTGTGATTGGCTGTAAGTCGTGATATGACATCTCCTTCCGACATGCTTCCGGTTCGTAGAACGGCACGTCCGAGCCAACACCCTGAAATGAAATGGAGACGATACACCCATGTGGTCAGCTGAATTATATTTCACGGAAACAAAAATCATGAGAAATTATAAACTATAAGTATGTTTTGATCACTATCAGACAAAAATGGAGATTTTGCTGTTTAACAAAATCTGTACTATCGGCGTTCTCCACCACACTGCAATAAATGTCGTCATATTTCATCATTTAAATCGTAGTTTTCAAAACTTTTGATTCCATCACCCCCTTCATCAGAAATTTTTCTGTCTCATAACCTCCCCCCCCCCCCAACTCATATGAACCCACAGGATCCTATATTAAGTCCGTAGCTTTTATCGCCCCCTGGACCATTCCATCGCCTACTTTGGGAAACACTGATTTAAAGCTTTGAATTTCATATCCATAACATGGTAAGGGGTTTCAACTTTACCATGGGGGATGATTTCCCCGAGCTTCCAAAATTCAAAAAATCTGCATTTACATCTACGAAGATTTAAAAAAATGTTCATGTATATTACATATATCAGGGTAATGCTTAAGGAAGAAGAAAAAAAAAAACCACCTTATTGGCGAGTTTTGAAAATTCTGAAGCTCTCGCACCAAACCATGGAAAAATTTGTGCCCAGTTTGGAAACCCTTTGGCTATCCTACTTACTGTACTAATCATTAGATTATCTTGTAGGTAGCAGTAATTATGTACTTGCGGTTCCCAACTTCGAACCGCGAATGATACCACGAATGAACGGGGAGCCGATCTCCCCGTTAAAAAGTCTCGCCACAGACAGCAACAGGTCTATAACAGTACAAATCTTCAATCGTCACACTTCACTCATATTTTAAAAAAGAGATGGCAGATGGAATCACTATAACAAGCATTAAATACAACGCCACAACAGGCAAATTGCCCAACGAGGTGGCTGACTTAAGAACATCATGGATCCCCGAGCCATTTTTTGGAGGCCCTACCTACTACTGCTACACCACACATGCACCCCGCCCACACCCCCCCCCCGCATCACAGAAACAAACTCCACGTTAGGTTCACAACACGTGCATGCACATTCCAACATGCACCAATTCGTTAGAAGTTCGGCAAAGAAATATGGACGAGGTGCATGTAGGGGTTTGGTGGTAGTAGTAGTAATTATGCACTGGTGTTGTCTTATAATAAGACGAAATATTTTTCGAGGAAATCATAAAAATCATAAATCATAATCAAATCTAAATCAATTAGACGAGGAAAATCATAATTTTATTAATATTCTTCACAGATTATGAAAATGGAAAGTTTATTGAGAATATATTAATGAAATTTATTGAAAATTATTCAAGAAGAAGGAATTTGTTTTTATACTGTTGGAATTTTGTTGCCGAACATCTAAAAATTATTGTCAAAGGCTTGAAAAGCTTGAAGCCAAAATGAGAAATTCATCAATGAGAAACTGTGGATTAAAAGAATTATTTCAAAATAAGAGTAAAATTCGTTGTTCAGATCAATTGTGGAAAACCAATCAAAGGCAATCGATGCATTCCTTGATTTGTACGTCGCACCACATACTAATTGCTTTCTTTGGATCTGTATAAGGGAGGCCTATTCTGATTAGCTATGAAAACCCCTCCAAGGTCCTTAATGAAGAATCTCAGGCTTGTAAAATGAATTAAACGAATGAACGTGTGGGCTTTAGGTGACGGTAATCATCGATTTCTCTTCAGGTCTTTGACAGTTTCATCTGATTGTCGGTCAAAAAATAAAGAACGGAGAAAGCTCAGGAGTATTGTTTCATTTTCTATTTGCCAATTCTGGGCTTGCTGTTTCTACTTCACACAAGGTAAGGAAGGCAGCAGTAGATGATAATATGACCCAGATTTCTATCGGAACGTACAGGCAGAGGAGAGAAGGAGAAATACACGCACAACATACACATCCGATGGTCAACGACCGTGAAGAGTTCGACATTAAAAATATTCAAAAAAAAACAATGAAAACAGGAATGTTTCTTCGCATTGTCTTCGGTTGCAACGACGACCCTGATGACTCCGCAAGATTTCAAGGCAGCCGCTATATAACTATAATAATGATGATGATGGTATAAGGGAGACAAGTGAAAGGAAAATAAAAACCATTTTCTTTGGTGGATATGATGTTATTTTCATACGATATCATTGAAAGGAATTAATTGCAATGAAATAGGTATACAATTTACGTTGATTGAGAGCTACATTACGTAATCACTTTACGGAAGTCAAAGAAGTTGAAATGGAAATTGATACTAATGACGAATTCAATTTTTGCCATATGCAGGCTGTTTTTCTTAAAGTCGAGCAAATATAAAAATGGAATCAATAAAAGCTTTCAAGTTCACATACGTAAATTTATTCATCACGTTATCAATGTAATTGATTGCGTGAACTTTGATCTCTCTCTTTGTTATCAGTTAGCGAACTAATTAGTATTCATTTTCTGCCTAAAAATGAATATATTTTCTCTTAAGCAGGGCGTCTAAATGCGTTTAACACGTACAGTCTGCGTGTTTAAAATTAATTACGAAATGTAGCATAGCATTCTTCACACGCTGACGAATGGAGTCATATACAGCATCCGCAGTTCAGAAAAAAGAAAGATCAGATCACATGACCAACTCTAGTTCCTGATTTTAATCGCATTAATATTAAAATTTGCATGCGGTGCAGGCATAAGCTGGAATTTATTTAATTAATTAACTTTTTTTTTCATTGCAATCGCTTAATCGCTGAGTAGAAACCGTAACTGAAGCCCTTTCGGGTTAGTGTTCCGATCTAAACGACTCTTCTTTTTCAGAATATTCAAATTAAATTCAAATACAGCGTTTACTTGCACTCGATATATATTTTTATTACCAAATAGATAACATTCTATTTTAGTAGACGATTCCATAGCCGCAGTCTGTGTTGGATTTGAATTTACCCTCCAGATACGTGCTTTTACGAACTGAATGCAGATTTTCATTGAGAAAATTCTTAGTTGCTTGAGGAATATCCCTCATAAACCAGTTTCACTCTTGGACTGAACACTTTATTTAAACTTTGTGGCTACAGATCCTTCTTGGGTAAGCTTCC
Organism: Pholcus phalangioides; assembly: GCF_987345545.1. Taxonomy (NCBI): domain Eukaryota; kingdom Metazoa; phylum Arthropoda; class Arachnida; order Araneae; family Pholcidae; genus Pholcus; species Pholcus phalangioides. The sequence continues at coordinate 56,881,986 of NW_028301601.1, forward strand.
GTTATTACTACCGTGGAAAAATTGTTTTAATAAGTTTTTGCAACAACGAATCGCACAACACCAGGGTGCTCGCATTCCGGAGGCTCAATCTTTTAGACTTGGATTTTGGTGATGATTTCTAGAGGACATTGATTTCGTTTTAAATTCATAGTACAGAAAACGCTCTATCAAATCTCTGTCGGCTTTCTTCTTGTGGAAGAATGTGTTTCTCTAAAAAAATTATTTGGTATTTCTTGCTATACTAGAAGGAGTCATGTGTACATATCTTACTTTTTAAAAATAGATTTATGTCATACTCGTGTCGCTTCGAAATTGATATTATTCGAAACGTTTCGAAAAGAGCGAACAAACATTTGAATATCCTAAGAAATTATGAGAAGTTGAACACTTACATATTGTTTGGAAGAATAAAAGGAATTTCTGAATCACATATTTCTTATTCTTCGTATCAAACTGTGATTAAATTCAGTGTCAAATCAAAGTTCTAAAGAGATACGCATTATTGAGAAATTGTGAAATTCATTGTTGAGAAACTGTTCATTTGTTGTTGAGAAACTGTTCATTTGTTGTTGAGAAACTGTTCATTTGTTGTTGAGAAACTTAATTTGTTGTTGAGAAACTATTCATTTGTTGTTGAGAAACTGTTAATTTGTTGTTGAGAAACTGTTAATTTGTTGTTGAGAAACTATTAATTTGTTGTTGAGAAAGTAAAATTTTTGTTGAGAAACTAAATTTTTTGTTGAGAAACTGTGAATTTATTGTTGAGAAAATGTGAATTTATTGTTGAGAAACTGTGAATTTATTGTTGAGAAATTGTGAAATTTATTGTTTAGAAACTGTTAATTTGTTGTTGAGAAACTGAATTCATTTTTCAGAAACTCCATTTTTTCAGAACCTGAATTCGATGTTAAAAAGTATGTATTTATTGTCAAAAAATGTGAATTAATTGCAAAAGAATTTTTCAAATATTTTTAATTTATCATTTATTGTCAAAAACTGGGACATATATGTATTGTTAGAAAGTTGTGAACTTTTCAAAAGTTCGAAAAATTTATTGCTGAAAGCTCACAAATTTTGTAAAAATATATATTTGAGAGATTATATAAATTTACTAACAGAAAGTACGAAATTCTTTGTTGATTCTCAACTCCATTTCCCAACTGGTAAACAATTCATTCATTGTTTTTTTAATGTCACAATTCTAACCATTTGAGTTACAAATTAGCTGAATCTAAAATAATTTAAAAACTAAATAAGTTTTTTCTTTTTTTTAAATTCGAATTCATATATTAACCTATCAGTTTAATCATGATAGATTTTTCTCTTACAACTTGAAATCCCAGGATATTTAAACACCGATATATATATAAATATAACTTTATCAGAAATGATAACAACGCTTTCGATTATAATATGACACCAATTCCAAAGAACGAGAGTCACCAAGAGAAAAAAAGAAAAAAAACGAAAGGCCTCCGAGACAATTGTCTTTTCCTCATCGGGTTTCCTATTTATATAACTGGGCTAGTGTGTAATCACTATAACGTCTCACGATCACACACACACACGCACTCACAAACAAGAAACCACTAACAGTTGGTTTAAAAAGTCCGACACAAACAAGATCAACAGCTGCATTATAATACGGACTACTATTTATATCTCGGGAGAGAATTTTCTTTTCCTTATTATAACACTACCACCATCATCAATAGCGGAAGCATTGTCGGCCATCGCGGGGCAGGTTGCTCACTGTTATTTACAAAAGGTTAGTGACTAGATGGCCAACGAACTTCCTCCACACACCTCTCTCTCTCTCTCTCACCGTCATCACCACAGTATCGTCACAAAATGGCTGTTTAGGGAAGTGTATAAGACTTTATAATAAGGAAGTCTTTCTTTCAAATATTAGAGAAGAGAAAACAGGTAGAATATAAAAGAAGCATTCACTTCTTTCTCTCGAGGGCGTTTTCAGACAACTTTTTATTCTAATTCCTTATTTTTTCTAAGTGACTCTATTCATTTGTTTTTTTTTCCCCCCACAGATACCCGATGGTTTCTTGGCCGACTGACTGACTTATACACTGATCAAACAAAGTATGGGTGACGTGTCTTTTTTTCTTTCTCGCGTCGAATTCGTTTTTTTTTACGACACTGTAAAACGCGTGTATCTCTGTGGCCCCAGCTGGAGACGAGAGATGATATCCTTATCTCCGTCGGCGAATGAATATTTTGCGATGTCTATATTTGCATTTTGACGTGACGGATAAGTGTACTTATTGGAGATCGAAAAAATGGTACAAGTTTTTGGTACGAGATTTGCACGGGAGAAAAAAATTCATGAATATCGTGTTTTCACGTGCAGGTAGATAGTGTAAAAGCATTTCATAAAATTTTGTTTCTGCCCCGACATAAGGATAGTTATGTATTGCAGTGTTTCTCAACCGTGGGCCCTGACATCAGTCTAACCGGGCCTTAAGTAATTCGCTGTTTCATTTTCTTTCATTTATTCCCCGATTAGTCCTATGTACGGACAGGCCTTCCACTCATACAAAAAAAATCAGCCGGGGCGTAGGCTCCTAAAGGTTGAGAGTCACCAATCTAGTGGTGGTATATATGTTACGGTAAATGTGATAAATGCGGACATTATACATAATAACCGGTTGCTATGCATAATCCACGAACTTTTTTGTAAGCTTGATAAATCTCGCTAAATTTATCACTTTTACCGGCGATTATGCATATAGTACCAAGCTTCGTTGATAAGTTTAATAAATTTTTCTGAATTAATCACTTTTACAGATGAATATGCATACTAACCAGCGTTGTCGGTAAATTGGATGAATTCCCCTAAATTAATCACTTTTACCGGCCATTATGCATTTTATCCAAGCGTCGTTGGTATATATAATAATTCCAAAAAATTATCACTTTAACCGGTGATTATACATAATACCCTAGCATACTTTATAATTCATGAATGTATTGTATCATTATATCGGGGTATGATCGTAAAATTGTTTATCATCATATCGGGGGCCCCGACTTTATTCATCGCACATACTAGACTCATTTGGAATTTTTTTTTCATATCTATCAAATTCACCAATTACACTAGTAATATGCATAATCACAGATACAGATGATAAATTTCAAGTATTTACCAAATTTACAAAACGACGTCTGTGTGGGTGTTATGCGTAATCTCCGGTTGAAAGGTGATAAATTTATCAAACTTACCAAGACGATTGGTAGGTATGCATATTATGTGTAATAAAAAAATAGGTTATCGCCTAATGCTGCTGAAAAGTTTCCAAAAAAACCCGATTTTTATTGATACACGGAACTGTAAAATTTGAAGTAAAATACAATTTTTTATAACAGGATTTTTTTTTCAAACAGTGCATAAAGAACAACGTGTCCTTTAACAATATGCAAAAGAATAATAGTTTTGCCAACAATGGTCTTTAAAAATTGCTTCACTAAACAGCATTTCTTTTAACAATGCTGCTTTTTGTTTGTTTTTTTTTAATCAGGTGATACTTGGCCTAAAATGCTCCTTGCAATAGTTTCTGACTGGAAAAATGATTATTCAAATCGCACACCGATTATTTAAAAATACTGCATCCATGGCCCCCACCGTGGCGGGGGCTGACAGGGCTCTAGCCCTGGAGTCCGGGACAGTTCCCATAATTTTTTTGCTTTTTCACGCTATAAATTAACTACAGAAGGGGGCCGTGAAAAGTCTGACCGGGGCCCCGCAAAATATTCCAGCTTGGGGGCCATGACTGCATCCAAAAAATGGTTTTGTAGCAATGATTCGGTTAATGTTAAACTTATTCATGGTTTCCGACAGCGACCATTATTTTACAACAGTGTTCCACTCCAACACAATTTTTCAACAAAGCTTCATGAAACAATACTTCTTCTGTAACAATACTCATGTCGTTCTGTAACAATTCTCATGTAGTTCTGTAACAATGCTCAATAGTTATTCGTTGCTTGATCACAAAACTGTTTATACAGCACTGTTTCGCTCAACAATGCTGAATCAATTATAGTTTATAACACTAGAAAGTGCTTCACTTGAAAATGATTTTTCAAACCCAACTAAAAAACAATACTTCTCAAAATTTCTTTGTCTTAAATAAAATAATATATATTTTTTCAAACAATGCTTCACCAAACAGTGATTTTAAAAAAGGTTTCATTCTATCAATAGCTTTCAACAAAGCTTGTCTTAACCTCGTTTTCTTAACAACACTTCCTCAAGAACGTTTTTTCCAACAGTCTCTTGAACTAGATAATGATTTTTGAAACAATGGTTTCCAAACAATGATTTTCTAAACAATGATTTTCTAAACAATGATTTTCCAAACAATGGTTTTCCAAACAATGATTTTCCAAACAATGATTTTCCAAACAATTATTTTCCAAACAATGATTTTCCAAACAATGATTTTCCAAACAATGATTTTCCAAACAATGGTTTTCCAAACAATGATTGTTGAAACAATGGAATGATCAAAAATCAAATGAACATAGATTTTCCAAACGATGACTTATCAACAGTGCTTCACTCAACCAATATTTTTAACAATGCTTTATTTTAATAATACGGAAGAATGAATTTCATTTCATTTTGTAAATAGATAAATAGAGATAGAACCGCTCACAAAACCCCGGACTGATGCAAAGCACCTTACTTCCGTTACCTCAAAAGAGGAGAGTCGTGTCGGAAAAGTTAGCAAAGATTTATAGCAGTGTCTCTCCTTGCCCCGTGTTCGGAAGTATCGAATCACTCACGTCGTTCTCCCCATGAAGACAGCCATCACCTTTATGCAACGTACAAGCCATTTGACTAAAATGGATAGCTGAACCAAATGGATAGTGCTGGGCAGTTTTGCTTCCCTTTCCTTTTACGGAATATGCAATATATACACACACAGAGAAAAGACACAGAGCCACCACTGCAACGGGAATAATCAAACAGAGCTTCCGTTGACAGTGCTGGGCATTCACATTTGAATTACTCACATATATTATTCACATTACAAAAATTTCCCTTTTTTGTACTATTGGGAACGCACATAAACATTACTATGAAGGTAATACATATTGGGAACAAATATCACCATAAGTTCATACAAATGTGCAAAGTTACGTTTAATATTTTGTAAATATGACGAACATGACATATACAACTTGTATATTGCCCTGTATTTATTTTCCTTTGGACGAATATTCTAATAATACGACAAATGGTTTATTTCTCTTAATGGAACTGATAAAAATGAATTTTGTTTAAACGGTCTATACGGAGTACAGAATATTTTTTTTTCTTACAATTTTGATTCGTTCAATAATTATTATCGATTTAAAAATCTATGGAAAACATGCTCATCATTCAAATGTGCAAATTGTTGAATGATTGCTCAATTGGTTCCATTTTTCCATTGCGTGAATTGCTTCGTGATTGTTTAGAAACGGAGCAGGACGTTTGGACGCAGCTCATTGGACGCGTGAAACTTGGACTCATGCCGTTCAGACGCCGTACAATCGGCAGGATAGTTACAATTGATCAATTCACAATCGATCATTTACAATTTAATTAAAAAAAAATTATCTATGAAGTTCTACAAAGTCGGGTGGTCAGCAATGGATTCGGCTTGCAAGCGTCGATGAGCTGTTTCTACAGTACATAGTTACAGTAACTGTGCGGGCCTCGTCACGTACAGTGCACAACAGGGCCAAATTGCTGGCTCAAACAGTGGCCGACTGTGGCGGTTGTTTCGACACAATCTTCAGATTTTATCGTCTTTGAAGTACGTTAAACCACGTTATTTAATACCGGTATCAAACTTTCGTCAATAGCTGGCGCATTAAGACCTTCATTCACCAGTCGTAAAACTTCGATTGCATCTTCGATATATCAAAAGCCATGGGTACAAAAGCCACACCAGGAACTATAAGAGCCTGCAGACCAAATTCCAAATCAGTGTTGTATCGATGAGTAAAATATTTAGAAGTGAGACACTGCTTTATATTTTTTACTAAATGGAGTAAACATGTGTGCAAATCTACATTTAGAAACGTATTGGAAAGAGCATTGCTCGCGCGTTGAAACCAGCACGAGTCCAAATGTCTCGTGTCCAAACAGCCGCGTCTAAACGTAAAGTTACGCGTTTAGAAATATTTCTTATTTTATATACATAAATATTAATTATTTTTTTCCGGTGCAAATTTTTACTGGCATGCTTGTCCTTCACTTTTAATTGATTGATTTCACAGAAAATAACAAGAGATACGAAGTGATTTTGAAAAGTGAGTGGAATTTGGTTTGTGTAAGATGCAATATATGTTGGTTACCCCCCCCCCCCCGAATCCAAAGAAATTTTTTGTCGAATCAAACGTATTAATAAATCTCGTGAATTTACGCAACAAGAATGAATGAAATTACTTTTTTGTTTACTTCCGACAGTTTTCAATCAGATGATAAGTGGACTAGTTCTGGTTAGCGTGGATCTCTGCAGTTTCTGGGATGATAGAAAATTAAGTTTTTAAATGAAAAAAAGTCAAGATTCAGTTGACGAAAAGCATTCTTCGTCTCCTTACGATCATTTTTGTAGCCTTGGTATTGAAGTCTTAGTATTTCTCGAAAATGTGTCGATTCTAGAAAAATATTCCTCGGTTGCAATTCTGATGTCACAGCCAAAAATCAGAGATTTTTTTAAAAGAGCTTGATTGGCCAAATATAAAAGAGCTCCTGACTTCTATCATTGATGTTGTTTTTAATTCCCAAAAGAAATACATTCAAGTGAGCTCGAATGAGTCGGATTCGAAAATTTTTCGTACACGTTTGTCTAATCTAAATCCCCAAAATCTAACAAATTTTGTCATTTAATTTACGTCGCATTTTAATTACAAGGTCATTTTCATGATTGAAATTATTTAGAATGAGGAACAAAACAAACTTCTCGTGTTGCGACTTTTTAAAAATCAAATGTTTCTAAATTGAGCTTAGCGGGAACAAAAGGGATACCTGCGCTCGCAAAAACGAAAATAAATAAATGAAAAATTAGAAATCATGGGGGAGAATCATTTCATCACACAGAACACAATTCGGTATTTCCCCCTCTTTTACGATTTCAAATAAATTTAGCTCCTTTGAATGGCTTAGAATTTTAGTCACACACTGACAATATTAAAAAACATTTTGCAAAGTGTTTAAATATGTTAGATCCGGATAAAGCGTCATGAATCTACGGGCGTCCCTTGCTTCACGCGATTAATTGGTTCGGCAAAATAGTCGCGTAAAGTGAGTTGGATTTAACATAGGGAAGATGGGGGATTGGTTCTCTTCAGAAGGATTGAAAAACTGAACCAAACAGCAAAGGAACCTTTTATTTCTAATGAATTAATTATTCAAACTCATGAATAAATCCCGAGAATTTAGGAAATATGAATGAATTACATTAATAATAAGTCTTCACTACTTCTGATTGATTCAAGTGAGCGTGGATGTTTTCTTTCCTGAAGAGCTTGGTATGACAGGCCTGATAACCTTTTAATGAAACAGGCGCGATTCGGTTGAAAAGTTGAATTTTTCGTCTTCTTATAACAATTTTAGTAGCAAAGACCGATAATTTCACTTTTCTCGATTAAATTTAATTTAACAACTTTTTTCGATTAAATTTCTCATGGCACTGTCAGGGCCGTCTTAAGAGCACCATGGGCCCCCGGGCCAACTGACTTTTCTGAGGCCCTACAAGGCAAATTCTCAAAAATTTCAACCAGATCTTATTTTTGTGAGACCCCCCATGCCGTGCCCGAGTGGGCCCATGCCTAAAGACAGCACTGGGCACTATCACGGTCAAGATTCTTATCTGACGCTGTTCGTCAGCGAGATCTGGCGAGTTGCATCTGAGAATTTCTATCATATTCGTCTCAGCTTCGTCATCGAATCCACCGTATTTCGTCGTCAGAGGATTTAATTATGTTACGTATCTTCAATTTCCAAGCCCCCATTTCAACGATTAAACACCAAGCCGAATTTTTCATATTAGAATTCCTAAAATCAACTTTGAAAAATCGCACATTATAGCAGGGGATACCTCTATTGGTTACGATCACCCAAAATTTTAATTATAGGTCTAAATAAAGCAAGAAAACATTCAAGTCTATTGCTATTCCTGATTTACTCGAATATAACTCAGCATCAACAGCCGGAACATAGCCATATATGTACATACTATAATGATACGATGACCGAAATTCAAATTGGATTTCCGCAGAAGATCATTCAAAATCTAAATAGCAGTTTGTTCTGACCAACGAACACAAAAACAACCGAAAAATAATTGATAACGCACACAGTTTCAAGATAATCGAGACAGGGCAGTAAGAAAAACGTCGAACCATCGCTATACGGAGTTTATTGGAGCACCCAATAATTTCAAGTTCAAACGAAAACACGCGTCGATTATATAGCAATGATGATAGTAGTTGAAAAAAAGAAAAGATGGTATTGAGAAAAACCCCACGAATGGTTATTTAACATCATTAAACTTCAATTGACCCTTCAAATGTAGATCTAATTTAATGGAACCGCGTAATAATGATGGAAAAAATAAAATAAAAACAATAACCCACCTGTATTATGTGCAATAAATGTTAAGAGAAGAGAGGTAAAAAGGTCGTTATATAAGAGAAAAGTATTATTTTTTTATCTTCTAAAATTAGATCAACCGTGAGATGATCCGGTTTTCTTCGCTACAGTGAAAAGAAAAGAACAAAAAATTGTACAATTTTTCTTGTAAGAGAGGGAGAATTTCGTTTTATGGAGGACACAAGGATGGGTTCGAACCAGGACTTTGAAACTGTCACACACTCGTTTTTTTGCAAGTGAGAGAGAGAGAGAAAAAAAAAGTAGATCACTCTTCGCGAAAGCAGTTGTTGGAGGTCCCGTAGAAAAGAAAGCAATTGGGTGCGTGATCGGCGTCGTAGTGGACACACCACTGCCTTTTTTTTTTTATCCGTCATCGCACACCGTCATGGTGCTTCTGGCTAATTTGTGAGTGAGAAAATTCTATCTAGTGCAGCTTGTTTTGAGCAGCCTTTTTTTGTATTTTTTTGAGCACCACCTACTTTTTTATTTAGTAGCGAAATTCTAGGTCAAAAGTGAAATACACGCAGTTTTGCTTTTTTTTTTTTTTCAAGCTGAAAAAGTGGAATAAATGGGAAATATTGGATTTGTGTATTGTGATGATTGTTTCTCGTACAGTAATACCCGACTTGCGCAATATGTCGGAATCACGCAATTTTCATTGAAAAATGCGCATTTCTGAAATTCAATCGTAATCACGGGATTATAAAGGAGATTATTAAAGGAAAGTTATATAAGTAAAGAATTTTTTGCTTAAGTATTTGAACTGATGCTGTGAGTTCTCTCGAGATGATATCGAAGTTTAAACGGATATCATTTGCTATTCTTGCATCCGCGGCCCGTCTGTGACATAAGGGGCTCTGGGCTAAGGAGAAATTAGAAGGCCATTGCGACTGGCGTCGAAGGTGTTTAGTTAGTGAATACAGTGCAACCTCCTCTAACGGATACCTCCCGTCAGAGGGAACTTCTCTGATCCCCGGTCCCGGGGAATAGGGCTTTAATGTATTTCACTCCCAGTCAGCGGACAGTAAAATCAGGAAAGACTCTAATTTTTTTTTCAAAATTTAATTTATTAATTCTTTTCATAAACCGAGAATTTATCACATTCAGCTAAAATTATGATTAATCCCAAGCTCGTTCTGTTAAACATGATAAATCGTCAATTAATTACTTAACTGAACATAACTGTGATACAGGATGTTGAATTCGAATGGTAATGTTGGTTTTGTTTGTTGGTACGTGTGAAGAAAGCCAACATTACAAGACTGATAATTGTTTTTATATATATGTTTCATCTTCTTTTCTTCACACTTATTTTAATTTAATTTTTATAGTGAAATATGTGTAGTGTAAGTAACGTGTACAAGTAAAAATCATTAACTGGTTTAATGAAGAGAAGAAAGGATATAAATTTTTCTATATATGGTATGACTTTCCAACTTTATTTGCTAATTTTGTAAAATTGCCATTAAAAAAGTGATAAATGCATTGAAATTTAAGTGAACGCTTTTTTTCAAAACGATTGGTGATTATGCATAACCACCGGTGTATTACTTTCAGAGTAACAAATACATTTTAACATCAAAATGCATAGGAACCAATTGCGAGCGAAGCCAAGCGCCGTATAAATATGAAAGTCGTATAAACGAGGTTTAACTGTATATAGTACCTCCCCATTAACGGACAAAATTTTTTGCTCCATGGTTGTCCGTTATTGAGAGGTTCCACTGCATATGTAGCTTGAATTTTGGGCTCCCCTCCTCCCAAATTCACGGGGCATTTGTCCCATGTAGAAATAAAAATAAATCTGCAAGTCAATCTGCAAATGATTGTCAATCTCTGATTTTCTCAGACCATGTTAACAAGGAAACCGAAGCCGGATCGTACAAATTCCAACAAGTAACTTGTTTTGCGATGTATGTGAAGGTGAGGGATCGCTTGCCACAATTGTGTCTGTGGTCGACACATCTGCAAAACCACTATTGGGGGCCAGCTAAAATTTATTAACATCAGACCCTGTCAAAAATGAAAACCTATAGATCTTCCACATGGGGGGGGGGGGAACCAGGGTGTGTATCGTATACAACTTTATCTTTTTCGATGGCTTTTCCTCCAAATCCATATGAAGTATTACTTAAGAAAAATTAGGATTTACCGAGTGATTAACGCGGAAAACAGGCAACATTCTAGGAAAGTATTCACAATCAGTTTTAAAAATATTTAAAAAAAAAATTGTGCGTGTGTTTTTTTTCTTTCAGAAATTGCTTTAAAGCAGTGTTTTTTTTTTAAGTGTGCGTCGTGGCTCATTGGTAGGTCGATAAACTCCATCTGGAGCGTTGCGAAGAGTTACTGTATTGATACGTGCCCCGTTAAAAATGCTTTGAAATTATTAATTTCTAGATTATTCTGTGAAGCCGAGGATAAACGATGACGAGACTGAGGGAGTCATGGGTGGAGAAAGTTTGAGAATTACTGCCTTAACCCGTATTTGACTGAGCGACGTCTTAGGTATTGTAGCCCTTCGATATCTCCTTCTGAAAACTAAGCAATGGATGAAGGAGGCAGGCTCGCACGGTCGGGGAGTTTATAATAAATTTGATACCTTTCGGGCTGTTGTGTCGTATTCTAAGCTTCTTTGCTAAGAAGCTTAGAATACGGCATAACTGCCTGAAAGTTATGAAATTTATTAAGCAGTGTTAGGTTTCGGATTCTTGTTGGTGCAGTTTAGTAAAAGACATACATTCCAGCATATTCGACATCTTACATCAGGCATCTTCAATCCGTTAGTCGCGAGCACAACGGTGCTCTGTGTAGTACCAGAGTGCTCGATTCTCGTACCCGATTTCGTGCTCGCGAGCACCTGAGATCAACTTTCCAACTAAACACCTTGGAGGAATTGCATTCAAGGACTGAAATAATCACCATTTCCTGCATTTGCATGTTAAACCTGTCGTAATGTAGGCAGTGCTCGCGACTGGGAAAAGGTTGAGGACCTTTGTCTTACATAATTCACCATATTAACTTGCTCTTACCTCATTATAACTAAATTTTCGGATCAAAGAAAATAACCATGTCTATCGGTAATGAAAATTAATTTCTTAATGCGATCTAAAAATCTACACCGCCGACTAAATTTGAAGTAGCCATTGAGGGAGTTTTGCTTTTGTGAAATGTATGAACCATTGACGAATATTCAAATGTGGGTTCAATGACCGACATGACAATATTGTACAAGGGCCCCATAGCTCTTACAAACACCCATCTTTGCTGGAAATGCGTTGCGAGTAAACAGAATACAGAGAGAAAGAGGGGACAGCCCATGATCCAAAAACAAAAGTTCTCTTAAAAACCCAACTCACGATTGTCGAAAGGAAAAAGAAAGCACTTTCATCATCATTGAAGACCAAAATATCCCTATAAATTTGGCCATTGTTCTATTTTTTTCTAAGCTAAATTTCTTAGAGGGGATAAGTATCCGAAGACAGAGAGGACAAGATTGAGAGATTGTATGACTCCATTGTCCTCTCTCAGAAACCTCCGCTACTGATTGAGATACATTCTTGTCGTATTGATACCAATAGAAAGAATATGTGACGAGAGATAAACAACTATAGTGTGTAGGATATTACAGAGAACTAACGAACTAGTGAAGAGATGACAGATCTCCAAATGAGGAGGTGGAAACAACCCACCCGTGTATGATGACCAAAGGGTCGAGAACTATGACCTTCGCGTAAGGAATAACATATTAAATATCCCAGCCGCGTATGTGGAGAAAATCACTGTCGAAGATGAAAGTAGAATGTCCGAAAATCATGGAGTTATCTCACAAGGGATATTAGTATTTGTTTTTCTTCCAGTTTGTTACGCGAATTTGATCGATGAGAGCTGTGCTTGATTTCCTCACGGGAAAGTTTGAAATTTATCCGTATTCTCCCCACCACCGTCATAAATTTTCCATCTAACGAAATATATTCTGGTCATGGAGAAACAGTTGGGGGGGGGGGGGGCTAGAAATGCTTGCTCAGTTTCACTCGTCAAAGTTGATGACCCTGAGAACGAGTGCTTCTATCGTGTGCAGAGCCGCCTTAACACATGGGTCCACCCAAGCACGCCCCGAGGGGCTCTACCAGTACTGGGGGGCCTTCATGAAAAATACATCTGGGTGCAGTTTTTAAGAGCAAGTATGGGCAGGTATATTGGTAAGCTATTTCTAGTCGGGAGGGCTGACATAAATCGTTCGGCCAGGGAGGAGGGGGGACCCATGATACTTTTGAGACAACTCTGGTTGTTTGAGCTGAAAATTAACCTGTTTAATAGAAAATTTTATTAATCAGTTAACATTATACGGATTACCAAACAAAGTGACAATTATTGAAAACCGCTTTTTCCAAATAGCGTTTCTTCACCAGAGTCCCAAGACGCTCTTGGGTTCCCTGAGACATTGCCATCGTTTTCACAAGATGTATTCATGAACAGTAATGATCACGCACAATAGTTTTGGTAATTTTCTAGAGCGAAAGAAAAAGAGAGTTTTTAAAGTGTTTTTGGGTTCCCTAGAACAATGTTTCTCAGCATTCACATGTGGTCAGTCTCTGCAGGGGAACAAGGTCTGTCCTGGATTTTATGTCATAGAAGAAATTAGATGCTTGCTATAGGATCTTATAAGATGTTTCTTTATGTTCTGAAACAGCTTTCGCAGACCTCTCAAAAACTTCTAGTAGGCCAGTGAAGTTTCGAGGATAACCGCTACCCTACACCGTGAAGTTTTGTGAGGTTTAAAAAAAAAGTTAAAAACCTCTGTTTTCACAAACATTTTAAATCCAGACTCTTTAACAAGGGGCTATATGGTCTTTGTGGTCCTGCCGATATTCTAAAAAGGCCAAATGGAAGGGTAGCCATGCCAGGTGCTTATGGGGTTCACAGAAAGTTGTGAAAAAAAAAATTACTGGTGTGAAGAAATCACTTTCAAGTGATCAAGTGATACAAGGTGGGAAAAATTTGACTATTTTGATGGTTGAGATAAATTTCATGAAGGACCCACAGCCATCTTGCCTATCCCGACATGGCCCGAGGGCCTCGTGCGATGAAATCATATGCTATGATTTTCGAGAATCAGTACACAAATAAGTGAGCTGTTACTTGCAACTAAGTATAGAACCCCAGAACATCACTTAGGTCCAAGGCTCATGATGGTTGGTCATGCACAGAATCTCGATAAGAGCGAAGATCACTGAGTTCTAACCCAGGGGACCTGTGGCTGAACATCATTTACAAAATGTTTATTCCCTATGAATTTACTCAAGAAACACATTAAATAAGTGGAGAAGGGTCCCGTTTCTGGATGAAGATGGGGGGGGGGGCACGAGATGAAAAAATTAAGGGGGCCACAGGAGAAAACAGTTAAAATATTGTTCTAAATAATATGCAAATATTGAACAAAATAGGGTTTTTTGTTAAGAAAAGAGTAGATTTTCTTTCTCATTATATTCTTGCTTCTTCTTTGTATATTATTTTATAGCATGAAACTGTAAATGCAATGACGTAAGATTGAAGAAAAGGGGAAAATGTCTTGATGGATATAATCATTGAACAGAAATCGGATAGAAGTGAAGGAGGCGAAAAATCACACGCGTCAATTACCGTCATTAATATTCCGAAGCATGTCTTCAAGAAGCTTTTCCAACGAGAAGATGATATGTGTGAATAGTTTCTCTAATAGATTCTCAGATGAGTCACAGAACGCCCCATTTAATCACTGAAGAGTGATCCGGAAAACAGCGAACTAACTGCTGTATCACTGAGCGTAATAACTGACGCGTCAAAGAGCGAAATTTCCATTGCCCTCCTTCAGAATAAACGAACCACTTATAGTACGAATTTGCAAATTTTCTTTTAGAGAACCAAGATTTAAAAGAGATGAAAATAACGTTGAGAATTCTGTATTTAAAATACAGTGGTTTTGGGAATGGTCCTAACAGTGAGTACGGAACTGAATACTGAATAAGAAAAAAAAAATTCAACTATATGACTAGGCAAGAATGTCTATTAAAAATCTACAATGCCCTCTACAGTCTAACAGTACGTTCTGGTTTGGATGAAAAATATATTCTTGGTCTTTTTTCAATGGGTTATTGGAAAGCTAATCATGTGTGGTTTTTAGTCACTATTTCTGTTTGTATTTACTTTGATCTCAGAACATTGAATACCTACTTATGTTTGAACAAAGTTCTCTTGAATTAAAAGATTTAAATACTCGTCAACAAATTTTAAATCAAAGCAAACCTAGCTTACACTTTTATATTTTACCTATAATGATAAAAATCAATTATCGTTGAAATATTTTGAATACACCAATTGCACTGCATATTTTCACGTTCTGTAGAGTATCATTAGAAATTTTTTTTGAAAAATCCAGAAAAATATTCAATTAATCTTAAAAAATGTATTGATTAAAAAAATGAAATGAAATTATTACTGCAATAACTTCAATTCAGATCCAATGTTGAAAAAATTATATTTTTGAATGAGAAAAACTGTGTTGAATTCAGTTTTTAAAGGATGAAATAACCATTGCTAAATTCGTTTCGATAAAAAAGAAACAACTAATAATTGTTAAATTAAATCAGATTAGGAACAACAATTGCTGAATTCAGTTTAGTTTTTACGAATTCACGATAACCATTGTTGAATTCACTTTAATTTTTAAAAATTTGCGATGACTATGGTTGAATTCAGTTTAATTTGTTTCATAAATTTGCGATGACTGTGGTTGAATTCAGCTCAATTTTCAGAAATTTGCGATAAAAATATTTGAATTCAGTTCAATTTTTGAAAATTTGAGATAACCGTAGTTGAGATTATTTGAAAACAACCATTGTTTGTTTCCCGCTTAAATTTTTAAAAAAAAGTCCAATTTTATTTTATAAATTTTCGATACCCTTCTTATATTTAGCACAATATTCAAAAATTTGCGATAACAATTCATGAATTCAGTTTTATTTAAAAAAAAAAACTGCGATGAGCCATAGTTAAATCGGTTCGATTTTTGAAAAAAGTTTGCGATAACCATTGTTGAATTCAATTTTTGAAAACTCACAATAATTATTCAGTCCAATTTTTTTTTTAAAATTCTCTATAACAATCGTTGAACTCAGTTCAATTTTTGGAAAAATCGCAATAACCATTGCTACTTCGATATTTATCTAAAATTTTCACATCAAGAAACTTTTCATCATACACAAGAAACATCACATAAAATAAATATTCAGACAGAATGAATTAAATTCTTACCTGTAATTCCGAAGCCAAATCCGGGCTTAACATAGTCCTGTGCTGTCCTTGTGAATTTCCGTGCTGGTGATAATAATTCCTAATCCAGGAATGAGAGAGAGAGAGAGAAAAAAAAAGAGATTTCTGGTCACAAAACGAGTTATAGCTATATATTTCGCTCTTTTTTTTCTTTTCAAATGTAGACAGACTAAAGCACACTATGCACACACAAAAATCCTATAAGCAGCTGGACAAGCACACCACGGCATGGCGCACAGATTCTATATCGCTTATATCTTCAGTCGATATTCAAAACCGTGCTCAAATGTGAATACGAATTGTGAGAGAATATAGTTTTTTTTTTCTTCTCTTCCACCGCTCAAATGAATATGGATTCTATACTATAGTAGTCTTTTGAGCATTTCTTTCTCCAGCAAATCAAGCTCGTAGAATAATAATTATAATAAGAAAGAAATTAAACACTATTTCTCAGGCACTATACAATTTTTTTGTTTCTTTTTTCACTTTGGCGCAAAAGAGTAACCTTGGATATATCAGGATTGCAAGGACTTCTAGGTGGTACGGATCAAGGTGAAAGTTCCCGCGCTCGAACAGAAACAGATCCCCTCCTCCTTTTTTTTCTTCTTAATTTCTGGCTCCGAAGAAAGAGAAAACCTTGGTGGTGGTGAGTGACTCTACAGGAACGACTGGTGAGAAGCCTGAGCACTCTCAAGCTAAACACACATAATGATCGAGGACAGAGGAGAGCAACTTCTTTTGCGGCCGGACCTAGATCTACGTACGCATCAGCACATCAATCGACCACTAAATCCCGCCAAACACTTGGCGTTGAGCTGACAGGATTCTCGCCAGATTGGCGTAAGCGAAATTGTCTAATGTTTAAGGGAAAAAACTGGGAAATGATTTTGAAATAAATATTTTCTTTGTATGACAATTCAAGGGATGATGTTCTGATGATAAACCATGATGTAAGATGTCGTAACTGATGGGAGAAAAACCGTGAGGAAGTCTTTCAGCATTCCTTTCAACGATAGAATCCTAATGGGATACTTAGTAGCAGAAGGATGCGTCGTATTCTTTGTAATAATATTTTACTGACTGGTCTTAAATTATTTTATATGATGATAGTAAGGTTTTTAAGTGAACTGATTGGACAGGACTGCTTTCAGGAATTTGATGATCAAAGTATCGCATGGGAAAAAAAACATCAACAAATATATACAATAATATTTCTTGGCCTATTCTACACGATGGTCACGTTCTCAACCTTTTAATGGATTCGATTGAATAATCAATTGTTCAACTTAATTTTTGAAAATTCAATCACTTTCTCGTTTCGTAACTAGTAGAAGCCGTTTATAAATTTAAAATTTTAAATATGCAAAAAATAATGGTTAAATATGATGGATTCTAGATTTTAAAAAAAAATTATGCATTGAAAAAAGTGTCAAAACACAATTTTTTGGTGGTGTCAGCGTTTGAACTGATGCAGCCTACGTTAATTTCTTGTTGTTAATAATAATAATAATAATAACAATCTCCACGAAATCGGCACTCTATGCGTCATTTTATAACATTTATCAACAAAATTTAACGAGTTTGAAATTATTAAGAATCAAATAATATGTATTTATAAAAACGAATACTTGTAGAATATAACATGTGAAAGCAATCACGAAAATTAGGTTTTTCCCGGAAAGGTGTTGCTCTTACACTTAAGTTGAGCTTCTTTGTTTTGTTGATTTTTTTCCTCGACTTTTTGAATGAGAAAAACTAGTGAAACAACTGTTGAATTCAGTTTCATTTTTTAAGACTGTAATAACTATTGTCAAATGCATTTTGATTTTAAAAAAAACACCAACGAATGAGCATTATTAAATTAGATAAAGAAACAACCGTTGCTGAACTCGGTTATTTTTTACGAATTTGCGATAATCATTGTTACATTCAGTTATTTCTTACGAATTTGTGATAACCATTGCTACATTCAGTTATTTCTTACGAATTTGCGATAACCATTGTTATATTCAATTTTTTTCTTACGAATTTGCGATAACCATTGCTACATTCAGTTATTTCTTACGAATTTGCGATAACCATTGTTATATTCAATTTTTTTCTTACGAATTTTCGATTACCATTGTTGCATTCAGTTATTTCTTGCGGATTTACGATAACCATTGTTACATTCAGTTATTTTTTTACGAACTTGCGATAACCATTACTGAATTCTGCTACTTTTTCCACGAATTTAAGATAACTATTGTTGAATTTAGTTACTTTTCCATGAATTTACGATAGCTATTGCTGAATTCAGTAAATTTCTGAAAATTTGTGATAGGCATAGTTGAATTCAAATAATCGCTTATATACAGGGTGGACGTAATTAACATTTAAAATTTTTGAGCTGTCTGTAGTTCCAATTATTGATCAGAAAGTTATGAAACTCCAAAGAGGTCTGGGGTGAGGAGAGCTACACAATTCCATTCGAATCTAAAATTTTCACGTATTCTTTTGCAGAGAATCACTGTTTTCGTAAAAAAAGTTTTATCAGGAAAGCACGTTATTGTAAACTTAATATAACATAATTTTTAGTGGAGAAATAAGAATGTGTAAACTGTTTTTATATTGGAGATGTATACCCAGCCATAAGCTTGAGAAATTCGGTCACACGTTTGCAAATAATTAGCACGTGCTATACAATTCGCATAGAAAACACCCTCAAGTGTAGGGGCGCACAACCTCCGCCCAGCGGGGTCAAATGTGGCCTGTCCAGGGGGGATTCCGCCAGGTCTGCCAAAAACCCATACATCTACGTGTTCTTGCATACGCGCGGTCTTGCTACAGCAAGTTAATGTGCGTGTCAGAACTGACTTTTTCGCTCTCAATTTCTTTACACATTGACAATTCCAAAATTTCATATCGTTCTGACGAATAGTTGCAAACCCGTAGACAGCTCAGAACATTTCAATTACGCACACTTGTGCAACAAGAAATGCTGCGCTTTAGTGTAATTTCATTGAGAAAAGATATAATATAAATACTTCTAGCCAGTTCTATAGCGATAAAAATGTAATAAATAATATTCAAGTTTAATGATTCGTAACGATGATCGTTGAGCACAGAAAAACCCAAAATTTTCGACGGGTTTTCGGGGTTTAACTGATTTCCGATGATTTACAAGTACTATGTAATTTTGATTCATATATTTAACTATGTATTATTCATTAAACGCATGCACACTCATATATATTTGATTTATGGAAGCAATGAAAACCTCACGAGCGAGTAAATGATACGAGGAAGTTCGGAAAAAGTGAAATGGAATTACGAGTGTGAGGAAATGTGTAAATATCGAATAAATGAGATCGTGACTCTCTTCAAAAGTTGTGAGCCTTGAAGCTGGAAACCTGTTGAATCTTGTGAATAACTCACACTTAATGATAATGAACTCTGAGCTGAGAATATAAAAAATGAAAAACACTAATGACAAGTTTCACTAAATTAGCAATAAAATCAATTAAAGACGAGGTGAAACGAGATGATGATGATACGTATTGCCGATATAAACACGATTATTAATCATATCTGTTCGTGAGGATTAACTTGACAGCTTGAACGCGCGCGCTCTCAGTCTATTTTCACTAACTTCGTGCTGTTTTAATTAATTTGCAAAAATTCCAGTTCAAGTGCCAGCTTGCTGAAAACTGGCTTTATACCAGCGCAGATATCAGGGTAGGGACTACACCGAGCTCTCAAAATTTGCTCGCGCTTCTACATGCCTTTCTTTTTTCTTTCTTAAACATGACATTACTTAATAAAAACCCTTATTACTACACTTTAATACAAATACAAAATACAACGCCACAACAGGCAAAATGCCCAACGAGATGGCTGAGAAAAAGATGCCCATAACATTCGGCATAACATCCAGAAAATTCAATCTCTCAGCACATTTCAGGCCGAAAAAACACCATCTCCCCATACAAAACCCCAACCGGGGCGAAAACCCGCTTCAGCCAAGGGAGACCGCCACGACTCCACTCAGCGCCCCGCGTCACCACTGCGCGCCGCAAGGAACCGAAAAAGTGCCTCTCCGGTGCATTAGTCGGCATGCAAGGGGATCCGGGCTTGAATCCCGGAGGAGATAAACGCCCCCCCCCCCCTCCAAACATCAGTCTCGGCACAACATCCAGAAGATTCAATTTCTCAGTAATATTATGTTTCATTATTATACCACAAATTTACAGATTCAGAATTCCTCCGTTTCTCCCAGGGAACTTCAATCGCTACTCTAGGCTAGGGACAGGGAGGAGTGCCTGACAGCTTAGGGACACCTGTATAAGGAAAAATAACGACTTTATCTTGTTAGATATTGACGAATTATGATATCTCGCGGTTCTATCACAATATAGTGATGTCTCAAATTACGAGGCCAAATTTCCTCCTGGACTGTGTAACTTGGATCTCTAATCGTTTTGTATCAGTGATGGAAATCAGTTGATTCGTTCCATACACGCTCTTTTTTCATTTTTTTTTCAAACCGAGCACAACTCAGGTCTATCGCCATGGGAAATTTACTACCTAATGAGTTGTGCTGGAAGTGTAAGTGTGGGCACCTAACGGTCTGAGTGCGTATTTAGTGTTGTGTCCGATTTCGCAGTGAGACCACCTATATTTCAGAAGTGAAGTAAGCGAAGTGTAATGACTGAATACTTGTACTGTTTGTAGGCCTGTTGGTCTCTGCGGCGAGACTTTTTTTTTTTTAACGGGGAGTTCGGCTCGCATTTGCGCCTCGAAGTTGGGAACCACAGAAAACCAACTTCAGCCGACCACGGGTCCCCGAGGTGAGAGTCCGTCACTATGACCACTCGATCACCACAGCGGCGTTCCATGCATGCTGAAACGATTACTCATATTAGAATTGATTAGCGCGGTACAGTGCAGTGTATATTCCAGCCCGTGTTCTTCAATCTCTTTATAACTGTGGACCGGTGGAAGGAGCTGAACAGTTTCACGGACTAACGGAAATGAGAGGGGGAAAACAAAATTGCAAACCGACAAAATGTAAACAAATAGATAAAAATAATTGGAGAACCGCCAAGGGGGAAAAAAATGTAGGATAAATAATTTGCGGGCCGGTGAAAATAAATAAATGGGAGAAATAAATTTCGAACCAGCAAAAGACAATTAAATGGAAGAAGTAATTTGCGGACCAGCAAAAATAAAATAAATGGGGGGGGGATAGTGTGCTGACAGGCGTGAAATAAGAGATGAAGGAAATAATTTGCAGACCTGCGTAAAATAAATAAATGGGAGAAATAATTTGTGGACCTGGCATAAAATAAATAATTCGATAATTACCGAATGACTCTTACGTATTATTTAACAAAAATTATAATTGAACCACTCTCACATGCATCTGAATAGACAAGGAGCTACAATCTAAAGTACATCATTCTGCTGTGCCGTGTTTTTGCGTCCCTTTTTACCGAGATTTTATGAGGTTGATACACTGAATGAATGAATGGGCTGAGGTTAATACATTAGTCACTGATGGTAAATTGTTCCAGATCATTCCTGAACTGAAAACATTAGTTCATAATATTGCTGAAAATTCAGAAAAAGCATAAGGATTTCAAGTTAAGGTTAACATAAAATGCATGTTAAGATAAAATGCACCCATTCATCCATGTAGGCAAATTGATGATAAACATAGAAGTAAATATTATAGATTTTTTTTTATATATAATCAAATTCCAACTAACTCTTAGACATCTCGTGACGCAAAACTATAATAATTTTAGACATTATAGAAATTATATCTCCGAAGAACCACTGATGATATGGAGCAATGGTCTTTATTGCGAACCACAATTTGCCAATGGGTCATTTCTACATCTTATTTCGGGTCATTTCAATCATGACGGTTTTATACGTCCCATATGTTCCCATTTTCCGTCATCAATATGTTTAATTTCTAAAGTAGATCACAAAAATCAGGATCTTGAGCATCTAGAATTAACATTCACGGAGAGACTCTACAATGTTATTCTATTAAAAAAAAAACAAATGTCCATAGAACAAAAACCTTTAACCCTAAGAGAAAAAAAAAAAAAGCACATTCGAGTCACGTATAAGAGCTGTACCGTATCCAAAAAAAGATGACATGTTCTGATTTCGGCTGCTGCTGCTGTGCCAAGTCCATCATCATCCAAAGAGCATCACGGAAAAACGATAAGACAAAGTAAAAATAATGACAATAATATTGAAAAATAAGCAATATTCTTCAATGAGGAGTAGGAGGGTTAATGAGAACCATACGTGTGTCCATATACAACTCATATCGAGCGTTATCGCAAGAAGGAACAACAACAAATGCCCTGATCTGAAGAATTTACGGTAGTGGGCCAAACGCGCAAGGTCAGAGACCATGTCCTCCAACGGAGGCCTGAATTCTAAGGGCCCCTGGGGGCCACACGTATATACGCTATACACGGAATGGTAATGGTTCTCTTTTTTTTTTTTTACAGAAAGAACACCCCCTGACGAGTAAACGGAGTAGTAATTCCCCCCTTGACGTATATTAAATTATACCAATTCTATTTTTTTTTTAAGGTAAAAGAAGAAGATGGCGAGGAGAAATAAAAAAGACGAAACCTGATTCGGAAGGTACAAGTTTGCATTTCTTTTTTTTACTACTGATTTTTGAGGTTTTACATCCGGGTTTCCCCACCTACTCTTAATTAAGTTTGTGTTGGAAGAAGCAGCGATCAAGATAATTAGGACCGAATTGTTGTGCTGGTTAAGGCTTCCGGAATAATAGTTAGCTTACGTGGATCGCTCGTGGCCTCGTCGTGAATGAAACGGTGAACAGTCTCGTTTAATAACGATTATTGTTGTGTTTCTCAATTATTTGATCGATTCATCCATAACCCATTAAGGCAAAAAAAAACAAAAAAAAAAACAATGTCATTATAATTATTTCTATTGTTTAAACATGTGTTTTTTCCTGGTTCGTCGTGGAATAAGGTGCAGAATTCAGATTTTAATTTGCTTCATAGGTTTGAATAGATAGGTATTTTTCAATTTCAACTACTGGGACACAAAACCTACCTGCAACTGAAAATGCTGCTCTATGTTTTGATGATAATTTCATTAATTCTCCACGAGATGAACACAAGATACATTTGTAAGCGCCTCATAGTAAAGAAGCATGTCCTTGTGCGCCCTCCACGGGACCAAAACTAAATTCTCACACACGCAAGAGGCCTTGAAAAAGGTTCACATTCTTCAAGTCTTTCCCTTTTGGGGTCAGTTCGTGATTTCTAATATGAAATCGTCTATATATTCAAAAGTAATGTTTGAACAACATTTTCAATAGCAATTTTTGATAAATCACAAAAATCATTGTAAAGCATAACACAGTCCTAAAAATATATGCCAAACTTCTAAAACATGTTTTTAAACAATCACTTGCATTAAAACCAACGTTGAACAGTCAATCAAAAAAGTTATTGTTGCACAAAAGTAAAATTCTTCCCCAGAAAAAACATATTTAAACAGTCTTCTGAGAAAGCATTGTTGAACAAAGTCTTCTGAGAAACCATTGAACAAAGTCTTCTGATAGACCATTGAACAATGACTTCTGGGAAACCATTGTTGAACAAAGTCTTCTGAGAAACCATTGTTGAACAAAGTCTTCTGAGAAACCATTGTTGAACAAAGTCTTCTGAGAAACCATTGTTGAACAAAGTTTCCGAAAAAACATTATTGAACGAATTTTTTTCGAAAAAAACTTCATTGGATAGTCTCTTCGGAAAAGAAAGTCTTTTGAGGGAAAACAAATTTTTTTGGAAGTCGTTGTACAACGAAATCTTTTTACAAACAAGCCATTGTTAAAAAAGACCAATTTTTCCAAAGAAAAATTATACTTGAGCGAAATCTTTTGAGACACAATTGTTGAACTAATTATTTTGTGAAAAAAAATTGTTGAAAAAAGTCTTTTTGAAGAAATTACTGAATAATGAGTTTTGAGAAACAATTGTTGAACAAAGTCTTTCCAAAAAATCACTGTTAAATGAAGTCTTTACAAAAAATTAATTTGTTAAACAAAAATAAGTTTTTCAAGCAAAAGTATACATGAACAGTATTTTTGAAAAAGCAGCGTTTAAAATCTTCAGCAAAAAGTCATCATTGAACAAAGTCTTTCCAAAAAAGTCATCATTGAACAAAGTCTTTCCAAAAAAGTCATCATTGAACAAAGTCTTTCCAAAAAAGTCATCATTGAACAAAGTCTTTCCAAAAAAGTCATCATTGAACAAAGTCTTTCCAAAAAAGTCATCATTGAACAAAATCTTTCCAAAAAAGTCATCATTGAAGAAAGAGAAGTACTTAAAAAAAAATGTACACGAATAAATTTTTTTTTGAGATACACTATTGCTGAACAAAGACTTTCAATTAGCCAGTGTTTAATAAAATCTTTAGAAGAAAAATCATTGTTGAACAGTCTTTTGAAATTTCATTGTTAAACAATGTGTTTTCAAAACAATCATTGTAGAAAAAAAGAGAAATTCTTTCAAAGCAACGTATATATACTTGAACAAAGTTTATCGATAAACCATTGTTGAATAAAATCTTTAAAAAAACTCATTGTTGAACAGTTTTGAAAAATCGTTGTTAAAAAATTTGTTGAAGGAAGTCAATTACATATTCAAACTCTTTTTTTTCAATTTCAGTTTTATTAGTTTCATTTCTTACAAAAATTCAAAATGAGCAAAAAGAAATCAGCCAAGGAGGTCAACAAACCCATACTGTTTGACAAATTGGAAATTTATAATTGATGGAACGATCATATATACATTGGAACGATACATTACAAATGGAACGATACATATTTTTTTAATGAACAAACTAACAAACAAATGAGAAAAAAAAATATTCGTCGTTTATTTTGAATTTTATGTTTACAATCAATCGATTATTTCAATGAAGTACATTCGGCCCCGCTTAATCGGATATCAACGATTCCAGCACACAATATCCGGCTATCCGATTATGCGGCGAACAATTCCATTGCCATTTTGAAACGTTAGTATAGTATGTATATTGAAAAATGATGAAAGATCAATATTATAATAAAGCTTCTCGAATAAATCAGACATCAACAATGAAATGAAAAAGTAAATTAAATTATGTGATCATTGATCACAATACCTAAAAGACTTTTTACTTTTCATTATGAAAGTTAGCGCCTTCTACTGGCTCAACAGAGAACAAAAATAAAATAATGAAATTTACATATTGAAAAGACAACTTGAATACTTGAAGAACTACTCTCGAATAATTTTTTTTTCATTTTTTTAACCCAGTAACATATTTTCCATTGATTCCAAACATTCCATTCGATAAAGTCATTATGTGTATTAACAGTGCACGTGTAAAGCGAAATATTCGATTAACGGGAAAAAGTCGAAATTATCATATTACTCGGGGAACTTCAACATTGCCTCTATGGGAGAAATTTTGTTGAAGGAGGATTTTATCCGTTTAAGCGGGGTATCTCTGCTTATCCGTTACCCGATTAAGCGGGACCGACCGTGTGTATGTGTATCTGATTATTTACTAATAATAATAAGAGATTATTCCTCACTAAGAGACATCTCAAGAACATGAAAACGCAAATAACGGAGTGCCGAGTCATCATCCTTAATGCAAATGTTGCGGTATAGCAGCCTTCTTGCGAATAGAACTTTCCGCTGCGGTCATTCGACCTAAATGTTATAGCTTTAGGGTCCACACACAAGAACAAAAACAAATTCACTAACAAATTTGTGATGCCACTTGCGCCCTACATGCGGCCAAATGATAACACGTGGATACTGTATCAACGTAAGCATATTTGAAATATTAGCAAGTCGATAAACATTCCCGTCTATCTCATAGAATTTGTTTTGGGCAACCAAGGAAAAATGAGGCATCAAAGTGGGACTTTCTCATCGCATTTCGGAAGCAGGTCATACGTTTAGAATATCGATATAGATGCTGGTTTTTCTCGGACAATTTCACGAAATATTCGCCAAGTGCATTTTTAAGGATGTTGAGCATTATCTGCTTCACTTTGAGTGATCGATTCCGGGCTTTTCTTTTCTCCCGATTTCGATCTTTATGTGGCATCGTCATTTCCTCAAAAGGTCATCCACAATCCGATCCTAATCTCCTTGACTGATACTCCCGGATTTGAAAGTTCATCAAATCGTCAAATTTTTTGAATATGCATATCTTATAAACCCAGAAAATCCTTCATGAATAATCAAGTGAAAACATCAAGATCACAACACTAGATCCATCTCCATTGGAATCATGGGGACAGAATGCAACTTTTGATCGCATTGATATATCGAAACTTTTGATCGCGTCCTATAAAACAGTTCAACAATCGCTGGAAAATATTTCGATCAAGTCATATATAGCTGCTACATAATTATAGATTTCATATTAAATGGTATACCGTCTTTTTATACCGGTTTTTGTTTCTGTCTCAGCAGGTCTACGAATTATTTCCATCGTTTATTTTTGCCAGTCACTCAATTATTTCTCTCCGCAGATTATCTTCCCTATTTAAGGTATTGGTTTTTCACCACAGTCTGTAAATTATTTCTCCTTTTTATTTAGCTTTTTCCAGTTTTTCAAATCACATCTACCATTTATTTGTTTTTTGATGTTTTTTTCAAACGATTTCACCAATTTATTCCCTTTTTCGCTGTCATCAAATTATTTACACAGCATTAAAAAAAAACTAATTTTGCGGTCCATAATTTTTTTTCTACTGTTAATTCATTGAGGGGCTGTATAGTTATTATATGGACACCCTGTGTCCAAAAACCCAATAAGAAAGTGGTTTTCCTGTCTCCCCTAATGCCAACGAAAGAGATTTCACGTTTCTAAGTGCAATATTCGCCAAGATATCTTAATTCAAATTTCGGAAGAAAAGTTTGGAAAGAAGCGTTTTCAGCTAGTTTTTGCTGTTCATTTTTATTAAGCAATCTTGCTTAATAAAAATGTGCAAATACATGAATTTCATCTACGTCATTCGTGTTGCATGGGGATGCATGGTTATTAAAAAATAATAATAATAATATATAACTTTTTATACGGACACCCTGCACCAAAAATTAGAAAGTTGTTGCCCTGTCTCACTTAAGGTCAACAAGAAAATTTTCCAAGTTTCAAAGTGCAATATTGACGTTTAAAGAACAGCAAAAACTAGCTAAAAACGCTTCTTTCCAAACTTTTCTTCCGAAATTTGAATTAAGATTTAAGATATTAAGGCTTTAATATCTGTCACCGTTTTCCCATTTTGACAAAACCGTTAGTAGATTGTGGGACACTGTACTTATTCATTTTTTCCGGTTTATTATTAAATTATTTCTTTTCTTCCATTTATTTATATTTTGTCTATTTACAAATCATTTCTCCTGTTCGTTTATTATTTTTGCCGGTTCGCCGCACACAAATTGTTTCTTTTCTCCTTTTTATTTCTTGCTGGTATCGCAAATCATTTCGTTTTTCTGATATTTATATATTTTTTTTTGCCGGTGCCTGAAATTATTAAAATTCTTCGACCGGTCCGCAGTTGCGGAAAGGTCGGATAACACTGCTATAAAAAAAAAAAATTATTCAAAATACCCTGATTACAATGAAAGCCAGAATTTTTATTTGCTCAGTATCAGAGATTTTCTTGTTCCTGCCACTAAAAAAAAAAAATGTTTATTTCGATATGATAATGTGAAAACATCAAATTACCAAAAATAATCAGTATTCTTATCAGCCACCTCGTTGGGCATTTTGCCTGTTGTGGCGTTGTATTTGTATATTTGTATTTGTATTTTTGGGACGACATAATAGTTTTGACATTTATTATATACTAGCTATAATACCCGGCGCTGCCCGGGTTTTCTTTAATGAGGCTTTTTCGACCACGTGATATCTCCCTCTTTCTTTGAGGGACATGCAAACCGTGTCTAAAGTTAACCAATATGGCGACTTCCTGTGCGACTCATGAAATAAACAAATCTAGATCTAAGGAAACATGGAAATGAATATAGTCCCCCCCATTTTTTATGGGCGCTAGGTATTTCGATTCCCCCCCCCCCCCCGAACTTCAAGTTATCCATCTGCCTGTTTCAGCTTCCAAAAATGCTTAATTATAAAGCGGTGGAATTTTTTCGATGTACTTTTTACAGGCCCATAATTAATTTTAAAATATCCTAACCCATATGTTGATTTATGCAGTTGAATATCAAAAGACAATACGGAGACATTAATTTTCATGCTTGAGAAGATGTAAATAAAATGTTGAAATCAATGTTATTGCATGAGAATGTCCAACTCAAAAGTAAGTCCAGCTAATTACTTCATATTTAATTTTCTGAGCTTCGTATATCCATAAGCGAACTCAATATTTCAAAAATTTTTTAAATTATTTATGTGTGGTGGAAAACCCAACCAAATTTTCGCATTTCTACGGTAAAATCGGCAATTTTAACACTGATTTCTATGAGGATCACCCTTTTCCTGACCCTCAAAGCGATGCTGGTGATGATTATGACGCCTGTTCAAAAAGCCTCATTACTGAGAGTATTGGAAGATGTGGAAAAGCATTATAAAGGCATAACCTATTATACATATGATAACAGGATTAGAGAAGTAACAAACCGTTGTAAAGGCATATACACGTCTGAAACGCATTGCTAGGGAACCACGGTAACCAAAGTAAACGTTCGGAAAGTGATTGTTGAGGTCAAAAAACTATTGCTGCCCGACAGTTTTTTGCCCATTTGGGGCATTTGCCCTACTCTGACGAAATTTTAAAGTAGCCTATCGTTTAAGTCGGGTCTCATTTGGTATATATGCAAAATTTGGAGACGATCGATCTAAAATTGTAGATTTGTATAGAGAACATACACACACACACACACTCACAGAAAATCAATTTTATATATATAGATAGATGTACCCATTTCCTTTTAATCTCAGTTTGCACATTCGCATCTCGTCGAAGCAGGGGTTTTATTCAATCAAGAGGTTCCATCAATCAAAATCGTAAAACTTTCTGTGACGTTCCTCCGATCACGACAAACTTCACCGAGACAGAAATCGAATGGAAAATTTTCTTTACGATTCCGTGGAGAGATTCGTTCGCGATCTTGGCCTATTTATTTATTTTTTTTTTTCGTACAATAATCATCAAAACAAGCCCAGTTCAGTCAACTCTCTCGTCTCTAGCCATACAGAGAGAGAGAGAGAGAGAGATACGGCGGCAGATACCACCACCACTACTACTACTTATAATAATAATGATGATGATGATGATAAGCGAGCCTTGGAAAAAGCTAATCATCATCGAAGATACGGCGACAGAAAGAATAAAATTATAACACACGAAACAAGTAGGAAAGAAAAAAAGAAGAGCAAAACTGGTACAATGGAACCGTTAAGACAAATTTAGCCAAGACGTATCGTTACCATTGCTTGGGGGAATTGCTTCTTTACACCAGATACAAAAACAAAATCGATTCTCAGTTACAATCTTGAAGTCATACAGAAAAACAAATTGTTTCATTAAGAATGATTACTGAGCTTTGATTATAAACAAATGATTTGGACGTGCGCGCATACTCATTCTCCATGAGCTACCACAAACGAATACTATCGTGTTGTGCGGAGGGGGGAGGAAAAAAAGAGGACTCTTCTCACATCAATCAAGGTTTTAATACGGAGTTCAATACCCCCTCAGCTCGATCAGTGATTGATCCGTCATTTAAAGTTTAAGGGCACCGATGGAATTTGTAAGGCTTCCCTCCCTTGTACAAGGATGTGTGGCAGTAAATTCGTTGTTGTGAGATAATCCACTTTGTGTCTCAGGGTAATTTATTCAAAATAGTAATTTGCAGAGGCGCATTTATGGCTTAGTCGCCTGTGGGCTACACGAATTTTGCAGCCCTTCTCCCATTCTAGTCTAATTTTCTTGACTACTCTTTCAGCGCATTCGCCGCCCGGTGCTATAACCCACCTGTATGCCCCCTCTCCTGCAAGTATAAAAGTGTCTCTAAGTCACTCTTTTGGTCACGCCCATGCTCGCACACTCTCTAAGTCACTCTTTTAGCTATTCACATGCTTGTACAAACTGTTTTGGCCACTCACGTACTTGCAAACTCTCTAGGTGTCACTCTTTTGCACTCTCACGTGCTTGCATACTGCAGGGTGTCACTCTTTTGGTCACTCATGTGCTTGCAAACTCTGGGCATCACTCTTTTGCTTATTTACGTACTTGTAAACTCTCTAGGTGTCACTCTTTTGGTCACTCACTGACCTAGGTCCTTGCTGTCTGGGCAGAAGCAGATTTATTCAGGGTTATACAAACCCCCCCCCCATTCCCCCTTTCTACTAGCCACTATTTCCTCAAATTTGCCACCCTGGTCTTTAGCCCGCTAAGCCACCCACCCCTCCCCGTAAATACTCCCCTGTTAATTCCCACTATCGACCGATGATTTTAATGTCAGGATGTTCCAGAAATGCATGTATAAACTTCTAGCAGGGGTGCGGTGAACAAACGTGAACTGGAATCATAGGAATGCAGGGCCGAAAATGCCCCGAAAAGTTCTATCCCTGTTAAAAAGGAAATTTTTGAATGATTGCATAGGGCAGAGATTCAATGTCATCTAAAATTTGCTGACCGGCAAAAAATCACTAAATAGGAGAAATGATTGGCGGACCGCAAAACAAACAAACAAACGAGAGAAATAATTTACTCACTGGTAAAATATGTGACTAAGCCATGAAAAAATCTACGAACTGCGACCAGGAAGGAAAAAATGCGTAGGGTGGAGGAAGAGATGTGTGTCTGCACATAGTAAAAGAGAAGGATGATAGAGATAATGTGGCCGGAGATGTTCTGAAATATAAGGGTATGATGATGATGATCCTTCCGCAGAAAAGGGAAAGAAAAAGAGAAACGGAGACCAATCAGCAGATTAAGGTAAAAATAAACACGTTTGTACAACTCCCGCACCTCATTAATTAGTGATCCGCGGCGTATTCCAAGATCATTTTAGGGATCCACTCAAGCATTTACAGATCACTCAAGTGACCCGGATTGCATTTAAAGATTACTTAACACCTGGGGCGCTGTTCCGGTCCACTTAAATAGCCACAGCACATTTACAGATTCCCCTTAAGTGACCCGGGGCAACATTTACAAATCAATTAAGTGACCCGCGGTACAGTTCCACATTACATAAGCGGTCCGCGGCATATTCCCAGATCATTTAAGCGACCCACAGCACAGTTTCAGATCACTAAAGCATCCCTCGGCACATTATCGCTTAAGCGGCCGGTGATACTTTCTCAACCAAATGAAGTGGCCCGCACTCTCCCAGAGGTTGAGCGTCGTTGCTGTTATTGATGTTGCCGGAATGGGAAAAATAATTTTGTTCTATTAATCACAGGATATATGCAAAGCATTCAAAAAATGGATCAGGAATTTATTGTGGATTGCACACACACACACAAAAATCCAACAAGTTAGCGGTTAATGATCAGTGAATAATCGTGACACAAGAAAAATATCTCGACAAAATATTCATCGCACGCGCACACACACACAAACAAGTGAGCACCACTTCCTACACGGCTGAAAGACCTTTTTTTTTGTTTCCACCGAGAGGCACACGAACAATATCTAACCCCACATCCCCTGTTCGCATCTCGGGTGCAACGTACAAAGTTCGTGAACTCAGCGCCGAGCAATGACTACGGAATGGCGAGCACAAGCCATCCAGTGACCCATCGCGCCGTAAAGAAAGAGAAAACCGAATCGCAGTCGCGCGTCACACTAGAGTAGATTGGATGGAATGCGACTCTGGACACAGACGACGTTGTCCAGTGGGATTCTGTGTTGACGATGTTTTTTTTAAGTGAAGCCTGAAAAACAATGTGTAATCATTCACCGGGATCGGATGAGTTTCAGTGAAGCTGAAATTTCGCGACCGGCAACAACTCTAGCCAACGTATACAATACGAATCTCATTTGGTGATAAAGCTATCCCTCTTCCTGAGAAATTCAGAGCCGCCCTTACAGGTGTGAGACAACCCGGGCTTTGAGGGGGGCTCAGGAAACGGGGAATAGAAATTTGCAATTTTTTTTTTGTATTAAAGAAACAAGGCGGCTGATACAGGGTGTTTCACGAAGTGTTAAAGAATTGTTGCGGTAAGGGGTCATTCAAGTATTACGTCAGCATCGGGAGGTGGAAGGGTGTTTCGGATTTGCTGACTTTTGATGACAAGGGGGGGGGAGGGGAGGTTTGAAGGTTGCTTACGTCATCAACCACCCCTTTTTGAAGATATGAAATATTCTAAGCTGCTGACGAAATTTTGCTGACAGGGGGAGGGAGTCAAAAATGGCTGAAAATCTGCTTACGTAACACTTGAATGGCCCTATACAATGCCCTTCAGCTGGAGGAGACTATTTGTCAAGCTTATGTGTCGATTTCCGATGACACACACTACAGAGAGTCACTGACAATTGCATTCTTCGTTTGCGACATGTGTGTTGTGTGAAAGGTGCACATTTTGAATAGCTTTTGATGTGAATGCAACGAGGGCTGCTTGCATTACCCACTATTAGCCTACTTATGGTAACGCCGCCTGCGGCGCCATCTATCGGCACAATTTGCAACTACGTTTTTGCGATTTCTGTATCAGATTCTTACGTTTTTTTTTAATAAACATACCACTGGTTTCATGCTTCTATCTATCACCGTTTCCGAGTTATTTATTTTCAAAGTTAGGGCTCCTTCGTGAAATACCCTGTATGTATATTTGACAATGATTGCACATATCCATATGCATGGTGTACAGGTAATAATAATAATAATAACGTGATCTTCACGTATTCCCAAGGGATCAGCATGATCCGTCCAGGGAATTTGATAGTGTTAGTAAACATCCATGCCCGAACCGGGATTCGAACTCCGACCTGCACAGTGAGAAGCTAGTTCCCTAACCACTCGACTGCCAGGGCGTATTGTATTTTACTGGCGAACCGTTGATCCTAGAAGCATACTTCCAATTAAAAAAGTACCCAAATAGCGTGTAGCACTTAGATATGTCGTTCGGGTTGCAAGAGGTTGCGTAGTTATTAAAATAAAAAAAAAATAGCATGTTATTACACACCTCATGTGCCCCAAAACCAAATTAGAAAGTTGTTTCCCTGTGTCTTCTGATGCCAGCAAAAAATATTACACATTTCTAAGTGCAATATTCGCTGAAATATTTTTGAATTCGAAAAAGAGAGGAAAGTTGGAAAATGAACAGCATTAAATGCAAGTAAAACGCTTTAACCCATACTCAATGTGTTTTTTTTTCCCCAATTTTCCTCCGTTTCTCGAATTCCTCAGTTAATATTGCACATGGAAACGCGGATTTTTTTTATTTGTTGGCATCAGGAGAGACAGCAACAACCTTCCAATTGAGTTTTGGGGCACACGAGGACTGTATAAAATGCTATTTTTTATTTTTATTTTAATAACCCCTTGCAACCCGAATGACACATATAAGTGCTACACGTTATTTGGATACTTTTTGAATTGGCAGTATGCTTCTAGGATCAAGCCAGTAAGATAGCATATATATATATAAAATCCTCACACCGTTATACCTTTCAATAACGTAAACTCGTGGGACTGAAAAATTTTGTCCGTAAATTGGGGTGTCAGGTGATACGGAGAGATGCACTGTACATTAAAGCACTATTCAACAGGTATCAGAGTAGTGCCCGTTAATGGGAGGTCTCCACACTACGTGGAATGCTAGTAATGCACAAGTGCGTAGCGAGGGGGAGGGACTTGGGGGGTCTAGTCCCCCCCCCGAAATGTGAGAAAATGAGCAAAAAAAGGGTAAAATATGGCCAAATCTATTGTTCTATCATTCTGGTTCCCCCCCCCAAACGAAATTTCTGGCTACGCCCCTGTTAATGCATAAGTGGGGATCGCGCCTAAAGTGGTCATCGGGGGTGGGGGGGTTTCCCAATGATGATGATGATGATGGCAGTACATGTGGGATTGGAGGAAATTATTCGTATCACGAATGGGGAAAGGGTGGGTTTTACGATTTGTAAAGAAGTCGGTGCCAGCGTCTGGTAATGGTAACTAGCAAACATGGAAAAACTCCATATCATTTACTCATTATAATGATGTCTGTTAGTATTCATCCAATTCACATGGAAATTTGAAAGGTTCTGGTCAAACTAAGATAAGCGATAGAGAGCCCGGATTGAGCATTTTAGTGACGAAATGTGTGACTAGAAATTTCACGTTGTGGCGGTTGGAGTATATTTTTCAGTTGAGGTGACAGTTTTTATGGCTATAAAGACGTCATTTCCCACTTTGATTTTCAACGACAAATATCGCTACACGAAACGTGAGCTTGCTTGCATACATGCATCTGATCTACGTGAAATGAAATGGAATGGTCGAGGGGTATAAAGTCTATATATACTGTGACTCCTGACCAGAAAAACCACCGAATGATCGGGAATTGTGCACTGTACAACCTTCCAGCGGCTCGTCTTTTTTAAATTTGCATTCCTGTACATCGGTTCCGTGAGTGCGAGTTCTGAATTCGTGTTTCGATACATACCATTGAAAATGTCAGCAGCAAATACCATCTCTTGTCACAGGAAAAGAAAAAAAGTTTTAAACAGCACAAAACAGAGTCCTCTATTGGCAGAAAGCGGAATTTCTAGGCACGAACACTCTCACAAAAATGATTTGCGGTCCCTTAAATTGCATTTTAAATATAAAAAAAAGCAGTGATATCAAAATAACGATATAGGTAACACATTCATCGTTGCTCAGAAAATATTTGACAATTTAATCTAACACAGCTAATTGAAACGAATCCCGCTTCATGTTTGATGCAATATCCCTACGAGAATTCACGAGCAATTCATAAAAGTAAGCGTGAATTTTCAAAGAGGGAGAATGCTGGTCACAAAAGTAAAAAAATGAGAGAAATAAAGGTCAGTTTTGAGGAAAAAGTGAAACACGCCATTAAATCACACCAAGTGGATGGTTGCTCATGAGAGATCGAGGAACCGCTCGTCCACAAAAGAAGAAGAAAAAGAAGCAGAAATTAAAGAACGAAATCGAAAATTTTGTAGCGCGTGATTGGTCACGCGTCAGACTCAGATACGAAGCGTGAAGCGTGCTTCGATTTTTCGAGCGCATGACTGGCGCACGTACGCACCATCCATATACCCTGTATATACGCATGCGACGCGACGTATGAATCTCATGAATTCATGATTCATCGAGAACTGAAGAAGCGGTTCAGCAAATGGTGACTCTCTTTCCTTCCTGGAGTATCACCCTTTCATGAAATGTCAAACGCCTTCCGTGTGCGAGTGTTTGAGCTTCACTCCTCTATATAAAGATGGATTATCCGTATAAAAAAAAAACATGGATGAAGGACGTCTCCCTGACGTATGCTGGGATCACGCTTGAATCAGCAATAAATATCATATTTTCGTTATTGTTTATGTCTTTCATTTGCAAAAAGATTATTCAAGAATCATATACAGATAATTAGAAACGAAAAGCGGCTGGCTTCTTCATCTGAGAATAACACGATGAAAATTTTTTGTATGATTTTGTGATGAATGATACGCAAATTATTGAGTCGTTTCTGTGAGGATAATGTCTATCGATGGGTTAATTTATCAACAGTCTGCAATAA
Organism: Pholcus phalangioides; assembly: GCF_987345545.1. Lineage (NCBI taxonomy): Eukaryota > Metazoa > Arthropoda > Arachnida > Araneae > Pholcidae > Pholcus > Pholcus phalangioides. The sequence continues at coordinate 56,917,741 of NW_028301601.1, forward strand.
CATCACATGCTAAGTCATAAAAATTAATGATATTAATAAATAGGACCATGTCATTCACAAGAGTGAAATAGAAGCATACCGAAAGAATGAGGTATGCTAAAAGAATGAGAAAAAAGAATACAGTGAGAATGAGAAAAAAGCACACTGAAGAATGGGAAACAATTATATAAAAAGAATGATAAATAAACATACTGAAAAACGAGAAAAAAGAAAATACAGAAATAATGAGAAAAAAGAAAATACAGAAATAATGAGAAAAAAGAAAATACAGAAATAATGAGAAAAAAGAAAATACAGAAATAATGAGAAAAAAGAAAATACAGAAATAATGAGAAAAAAGAAAATACAGAAATAATGAGAAAAAAGAAAATACAGAAATAATGAGAAAAAAGAAAATACAGAAATAATGAGGAAACAAGAATGCAGAAACAATGAGAAACAAGAATGCAGAATCAATGAGAAACAAGAATGCAGAATCAATGAGAAACAAGAATGCAGAATCAATGAGAAACAAGAATGCAGAATCAATGAGAAACAAGAATGCAGAATCAATGAGAAACAAGAATGCAGAATCAATGAGAAACAAGAATGCAGAATCAATGAGAAACAAGAATGCAGAATCAATGAGAAACAAGAATGCAGAATCAATGAGAAACAAGAATGCAGAATCAATGAGAAACAAGAATGCAGAATCAATGAGAAACAAGAATGCAGAATCAATGAGAAACAAGCAGACAGAAAGAATGAGACCCGGTCCCGCCAGAAACTACAGAGATTCATAGTACAACATAAAATTGACACCAAAGGATTAGACAATTCATAACGAATCATATAAAGCTAATTCATTTTGGAGAAGACCACATCAATTATACCATGTCATACCAAAGAATGAGAATACATCTTACCCAAGAACGGCAGACACTCATACTTAAGAATAAAACCATACCGGATGATAAAATGAACCCTTTTATTGAAGAATAAGACCAAAACTCGAACTAAAGAAGAGGCAAAATCATACCAAAGAACGAGATCAGGTTATCCAGAGAATGAAGCCATATCTTACCGAAGAATTTCAGTAATTAATACTTGAGAATCGAGCCAACTTATGCTATGGAATAAAATGAGCAAAGACTGAAAGATATAGACCTAAAGAAAAACGAAATCCAAGGCATACTACTGAAGAATTGAAACTGGAGAATGTGAAATATACGAATTCTACTTTATAATGGAATATTAGATCACCCTTCCACAAATGGATATTACCGTTAATGGATAAACCGAAAAGTTTAGCGATTGTCAACCAGTTGTATGTGGAGAAATTTGATCACGATTTGGCATTTTTATGTTAATTGCGCTCGCTCATAACATTCTGATTCGTTAATATGAGTAGTATACATCTTCATGATATTCTTGCAAGCTAAGATGATCAAATTAAACACAGTGAAATCTGTTACAACGATACTTGATATAACGATAAATCTCTACAACGATATTTTTTCAAATCTTGTTTGGAACTGTCTGTAGTCTAATGTTAAACGACTCTCGAGATATTAGGATATCCTTTACTATGATAAATCCCTCTATAACGATATTGAGATTTTTTTTAAAAAACCGTTACAACGATATTTTTTCAATAATTTGCTCAAATTTTGAATTCATTCTAACCTTGTCACTTGCTTTCGTTCTTCTGAATGCGTCTTATTACATCGGTATTTTGCACCACAGGATCACCGAAAGCACTAAGGAAATAATCAGTACTGCCATTTTTTGTGTATGACACGGTAGAGCAACGCAGTAAACAATTTTACGGGTGTGATGAATCCAACCGAATTTTAGTAATCATCTAATCAATCACAATTTTTTGCAGCGAATAAATGCATAAAAGCACATTTTCTAGTAGTGCTAACTATGCCGATTTAGAAAAGATGACAACAACTGCATAACTTTGATGAAATGTGATGATAATGTTGCTTCTCGATATAAAGATAATACAGGGTGATTATAAAAAAACTATCCCGACATATGGGCCCCTAACTATCATACCATTCACAGAAACTGAATGAAATTTTGGCATAAGGTATTTTGATGTATGCGCTCAATAATGATATGAAAAACAACAGTGTCACTCTAACAGTTACGGTTACAGTGAGAAAATTTCGAAAATATCAAATGGCAACACCAAGTTTTTTGTATTGGAATGTGATCTCCATTGTGAAAAACCCTAAATAGCGTTCGAACGGCAACTGTAGCATGAAAATCACCGGTGGTAGATAGGCTAAAAGTGAGGACAATCAATAAGGACAGAGAAGCATCACAAAATAAAGCATTTTATTGTGTTTCACAAATTTTCCACATGACCTTGTGGAGGAGTAATCAGGTTGGGATCTCAGCCTAAGAAAGGTGTGACGAATGAAACGAACATTAATGCTCTGGTGCACGGCAAAGTCCTTTTTACTTTTTCCTTGCCTAGCTCCGGGGATTTTCGTGCTACAGGTGCCATTCCAACGCTATTTAGTGTTTTTCAGTATGGAGATCGCATTCCAATACAAAAAACTTGGTGTTGCCATTTGATATTTTTCTCACTGTAACCGTAACTGTTAGAGTGACACTGTTGTTTTCCATATCATTCTTGAGCGCATACCTCAAAATACCTTATGCCAAAATTTCATTCAGTTTCTGTGGCCCATATGTCGGGATAGTTTTTTTTATAATCACCCCGTACTTCTTACATTGATATTTTTTCTTGGTTCACAGAGTATCGTGATATTCAGGTTTCGCTGTAGCTAAATTTTTAAAAAACTATCAGTTTTTCGTTGTTGACGAAAATATAATTTTTTTAATATTGAAAAATAGAGAATGTGTTTTTAGTTCTTATACACACGCGTTATCACATAAATAATTTTTTCAATCACCGATATCTTATGTAATACGGAGAAAACGCGTACGTGAAAAAAAATCGCGAACAGAAAAAAAAAACACATTTAACGAGTTACTTTTTTATTAAGTCTCACAATTCAATTAATGGATAAATATTTCTGGAAAAAGCAATAAAAAACCCATATTTATCTGAGAAAAATAACAACTTCAAAACAAAGAAAGTGAATCGTACATCAAAATTGATTATAAAATGAACAATACGAAATATATGAATTACGAGCTTCAAATCCCCTGGAGTTTTTATAAAGCAATAAGGAAAATAAATTTCAGAAAAATTGACGAAACTCTCGAGCTTTTGTTAATAATGCATTAGAGCTCTCAAGGTGCACATGCGTAGCTAGCCTCTCTCATCCATAATTTAGCCCTTACCAGGAAAGAAAAACAAGCCGAATGTCATCGAATTTCGGAGACATGTTATCTTTACAACGTAAACAAATAAGGAAAACTTGAGAAAAAAATTATGTTTTCCTTATTTTCCATCAGGGTTTCGGAATTCTAAGTTGGTTATCGAATCACTTTCACTTTAGTGAGTTCTAGAAGCACCTTTCATGAATGGTCTTTCTTTCGTAATTGCCATATCATCGTAGTTGAATCGATCAAGGGATTGATTTGGAATACCTTTATGTTTTCTACAGATTATTTACGGAAAATACATTGACCAAAATTGAATGATATTCTCTTCTCAAATCGAAATGTTGCACATTAACATTTTGCATTCATTGAACATACATGGCATTGAGTCCTGGCGTCACCTGTAGGAGACACTAGATAGCACTTGAAAGAACGTTCCAACTAGCTAGATAAAATGCTAACAGAGACCTAAAAATTTGTTCTAGATGTTATAAACATTTGGTAGAAAATTATTCGGTCGACAGAAACAAATTTTTGGAAGTACCATAATTAAAAATGAACATAAACAACGTAAAATTCAAAGTTTTCTTCAAAACTGAAGAGAGAATATACAGTCGAATCCCATTATAACAAACTCTAAGAGACCGTAGAAATCACTGGAAATATTGTAGCATCATCTAATGCTCTCTAAACAGGGTTCATACGTAACAACACACTTTTCGTTGTTTCTATTTTTAAGCTGTGCCTATCATTTTATGGAATTTTAATGCCTAATTACATAAAAAATGGAAAGTTCCCCAAAACAATCGATTACGTTACAAAGTTTTCCCCCAAACAATCAATTGCGTTACAAAGTGCCTCAAATTATTCGGTTATGTTACGAAGTTTTCCCGTAACTATTATTATTAGCTATATTCCCAATAATTGTTACAACTTTTTTTTTTAAATAATCTATTTAGGCTATGCGAAGCAGTTTCCCCAAAAAGTCAAAGTCAGTTTAGCGTTGCAAAGTTCTCCCAGTTTCTCTATAACAATCAATTTCCCTACAAAGTTCCTCCATACTGTACATCTGCAATTGCATTACAGAGTTTTCTACAGTAATCGTGTCAAAAAGTTTCCCTACAACAATCGTGTTAAAAAAAGGTTGCCTTACAACAATCGTGTTGAAAAGTTTCCTTACAACAATCAATCGCGTTACAAATTTTCATCTAACAACCAAATACGTCATAAAGCTCCTTTAAAAAAGGATTCGTAACACAATCAATCACGTTACAAAGTTTTATCCAACAAGCACCTACGTTATCAAGTGAGGTTAAATAAAGGCGACGAGGTTTTGTTTAACAAATATGCAGTAAGGTCTAAAGTTTTCTCCAACAAGGAAAAAAATCAATCACCTTAATAAGTTTTTGTTAACAAAGCATTACGCTGCTCTGATCAAAGATACGTTTTCTAGTCAGATTACTTTAAGGAGAGAGAGAAATCACAGTGTTAATTTCCCTTCAAATGTAATGTAAAAAATCACTAATAGTAATTTAGAAAGACTTTTTGAATACAAAATTTTACATTTACATTAAATCGTATGACATAGCACAGCAATGGAAAATTATGTTTCACACTAAAATGTTTTCTCTCCCTAAAATCATAGGATCATAACGCACATGATTCATACGTTATGGTCATGTAAATTTGTTTGTGATTTGCATAAACAAATTCACACCCAGTACTTTTGTCACCGAGTCGTAAGAGAAAAATATTTAATGTGAATGAATATCTCACATCACGAACATAAAATGAATAAAAAAAAAATTATGAATCATGAAAGTGAGATTTTGCGCGCATCAATGAATGAGAATAACATCAGCTGCGCTATGGAGCTCTTTCTTCTATTTACACCGTCCTTTTCTATTACATTATTACCTTCTTTTTTTTTTTTTTTGTCCACACCGTGATCCGGTTCCGTCCGAAACACGTAATGGAAAAACAAATATGCATTCAAAATACTACGACCATATTATTTATTTTTGCATTCATTCATATATACACACATATAAAAAAATGCATGAGTTCCGGAAAGTAAGAGTGCAGTGTTATACAGTGCACAGATCACTGCAACGGGAATTGTATGCACAGCTAGCGCTCGAGTAACGGTGTCTTTTCTTGTATGCACAGCTTTTTTTCCCCCCATGTGGAAAGACAGAATGCATGCACACAAGCAATGTTTTGTACTTGATAGTAGTGAAAGTTTGTTTTATTTACTTATTTTCTGTCCCCCATGGTCTTGTTATTCAGACTGACGTCCAAATAAAACCGCCGGCGATGAATAGATGAATGGCGGCATCAACACAAAAAAACAGTCTTTCTCTTTTTTTTTCTTTTAGCAGAGAGAATGGTTCTCTTTCGCAATATTTTCGCAAAAGACAGCTAGTCCGTCACGCAATAAATCCACGTTAGGGGTTGTATAATCCTTAACATCATGGTCAATGAAAGAACACACAAACGAAAAAGAAACATCGAACCGGTACTAACCGGTGCAATCAGTAAAAGAGCGATTTCAGAGATGTTCATAATTATCGGAAGATTCACGCATTGATATGCATGAAGAACGTGGATTCTCGTCTCAGATGGCACGTCGTATATTATGGTGACTCTTATTTTTGAAGACTATTTCCGGATGAAGGGAAGAAGAAAAAATCATTATGGTCAACACTGTGAAGGGTGTGCATCAGCCCAAATTGTCATTCCAATGATATTGTCGCCGCCGTGGCTGGCCAAAGCCGATTGTTGTATTTATAGCTGACGTCAGATTGGAATTTTGTCGTTGAAAACCATTGGATCTGATGGATGGGTCTGGATTATCTAATGTTGATGTTTATACTGAACGTTGAACCGTGTACGCATAATATCACATTGTTGGCGTCTTTAATCACTGTGAGTGAACGTTAATGACTGTTATCCTAGAACAGCGTTTCTCAACTTTTTTTTTTGTCTTTGCGAAACCCTTGAAAGAATTCCCGTGTTCTAGGGGAATCTCTTATAACAATATCAATGTTCTATGGAACGCTTGAGGTTACATACGTGATTCGTTCTGTGGAACCCTTGGTGTTTTTAAGAAGCTCTTGAAACAAGCTTTGTGTTTTACAGAAGCTTTTATGTTACATATATGTTCTAAGGAGCTCTTGAAACAATATCAGTGCTCTATGGCACCCCTGATATTACATACTTGTTTTAGGTAGGTCTTGAAACAATATCTATATTCTATGGAACCCTGGATGTTACTTATGTGTTATAGGAAACTTCCTTGATGTTAAATATGTGTTTTGTTCTATGGAAACCTTGTTGTTACATATGTGTTTTGTGTTATGGAAACCTTGTTGTTACATATGTGTTTTGTGTTATGGAAACCTTGTTGTTACATATGTGTTTTGTGTTATGGAAACCTTGTTGTTACATATGTGTTTGGTTCTATGGAACGCTTGGTGTTACATATGAATTTTAGGAGATGTTGCACAAGCTCTTCAAACAAGATCAATGCTTTATAGAACCCGTTGTGTTCTAGGAAGCTCTGGAAACAATATCAATATTCTATGGAACCTTGGATATTTCATATGTGTTCTAGAAAGCTCTTATACCAAGAGCAATGTTTTACGAAATCCTTGATGTTACATATATATTCTAGGGTGCTTCTAAAATAACATCAATGCTCTATATAGAAGCCTTCATGTTACATACATATTCTAGGGGAGCTCTTGAAACACGATCAACGTACTATGGGGCCCTCTATGTTATATTAAATATCCACGTTCTAAACAATCCGTAAAATATTATTTACGTTCTCTATAAAATTTTTATAACTACTCTATTTGCTCTAAAACCCAAGGATAAACACTGTCCTAAAATGTTTGAGAAAAACAAAAAGACTGGCGGATATTCAAGAACACATTGATGGCATGAAGAGCGGAATACCTTGAAGGAATACACAGCTTTCTGTTATTCACACAAGAGACATTTTAAGTACACAATGTGTCCTTGTATGAGAATTATGATAATTTATACCATTTAATTTCGGTTTGAAATTCATGCAAATTACTTTAAAATCAGATAAAATAAAGCTCCAAGGATATAATTATCGCAAACGAGTACCTGCAAAAAAGACGCCGGTTTTATCATCGTGCAATACCGGTAGTAAAAGTATAGTCTTTTGTAATGATAAAGCTACCTTAATAATACTCATGCATTTAGAATTTTAAGTATTTTCCTTTCAGAGCATTATAACAGTGTATAGATTATACGCTTTATTTGAAAGTCAGATTTCGGAAAATAACAGATAAGAACACTAATCAATAGTATCTTCTAAGGACATTCAACAAGGAACACGCGTGCATCAATTTTCTCCTCGTTGACGTCAATGAACAATTCGAAAATTGAGAGGGGGAAAAACATTCAATTACGTGGGGGTAAAAACCATCAGTCAATTGTCAAGCAACCTGGAACATATACATTCGCTTATAACGTTCAAACGTAAAATCCGAAGAATTATTCATTGGAGTTTTGAACTCAGAATTGATCTGGAAATAAGCCCTGAAGGATTGACTATCAGGGACCGAAGTCAAAGTTCACAAAGAAAAACTGCAATTCAATCAAAGGTGCTTCTCGGAAATATCAATATACTCTTTCGAAATATTCTAGATTGGATGTTTTTTGCCAGAGGTAATTAACTGCTTTCCGACTGCGCAATTAACAAAATAATAATGATATTCATAAATAGTAATTAGCATAAATATTATTAGATGTTGTTTTGTGGAAATGGTGAGAATTCTTAGGGATGTGCATGGAAATACTTTTTCTCAACAAAGGTCAAGGTCTTTAAGAAACGATTACGTATTGAGAAAAAAATACTAAGAATTGCATATCCAAATAATAATATAATTGCAAGTTTTTGGATGGAAAACTGCATAAATCTCAGTTGCAACGAATGTTTTTTTTTAGTTTTTAACATTTTAAAATAGTCTGTTGAATATAATTTATAGAGTTGTTTCTCTCTACAGAAAATATTTAAATCGTGCACACCTATTTGGTATAAACTAAAACACATATAAAGCATCAAGTTTAGTAAAAATTTATGATACTGAAATTCGTTTGAATCTGAGTGTTTGAAGTCTTTGTCAGAATGCTATTTGGAATTTTTGTTAGAGCAGCTTTTGAAATCATAGGTTTAGATCATTGTTTGAAATCATAGGTTTAGATCATTGTTTGAAATCATAGTTTTAGATCATTGTTTGAAATCATAGTTTTAGATCATTGTTTGAAATCATAGTTTTAGATCATTGTTTGAAATCATTGTTGGATCATTATCATTGTTAGGCCATTGTTTGAAATCATTGTTGGATCATTACCATTGTCGGATCATTACCATTGTTTGAAATCATTGTTGGATCATTACCATTGTCGGATCATTACCATTGTTGGATCATTATCATTGTTTGAAATCATTGTAGAACCATTATCATTGTTTGAAATCATTGTCGGACCATTATCATTGTTTGAAATCATTGTAGAACCATTATCATTGTTTGAAATCATTGTCGGACCATTATCATTGTTTGAAATCATTGTAGAACCATTATCATTGTTTGAAATCATTGTCGGACCATTATCATTGTTTGAAATCATTGTTGGATTAATATCATTGTTGGATTAATATCATTGTTGGATTAATATCATTGTTGGATTAATATCATTGTTGGATCATTATCATTGTTGGATTAATATCATTGTTTGAAATCATTGTTGGATCATTATCATTGTTGGATTAATATCATTGTTTGAAATCATTGTTGGATCATTATCATTGTTGGATTAATATCATTGTTTGAAATCATTGTTGGATCATTATCATTGTTGGATTAATATCATTGTTTGAAATCATTGTTGGATCATTATCATTGTTTGAAATCATTGTTGGATCATTATCATTGTAGGATCATTGTTTGAAATCATTGCAGGATTATTATTTGAATTCATTGTAGGATTATTATTTGAATTCATTGTAGGATTATTTGAAAACATTGTTAGAGAATTGTTTGAAATCATTGTTAGAGAATTGTTTGAAATCATTGTTAGAGCATTGTTGGAAATCATTGTTAGAGCATCGTTGGAAATAATTGTTAGAGCATTTTTTGAAATTATTGATAGAACATTTTGAAATCTTGGTTAAAATATCTTTTAAAAATAATTGTTAGAACATTCTTTGAAGTCTCACAAATCTTCCCAGGAGAGTTCGAAATTCTTTGCTGGAACATTGTTTGAAACCTTCATCAGATCTGTTTTTGAGATCCTGTCAGGGCAGAAATCTTTATATTTGAGCGTCTTTGAAATCTCTTTTTGGAGCATCCTTTAAAATCTTTGTGAAAGCGTTAAAATATTTTGGACACAACGTTGTTTGGAATTTTTGTTAGAGACAGCATTGATAGCATTAGTTTCAACACATGTCGGAAAACTTTAGTAGTTAATCCATCGTAAGAAGTCCTTGTTGAACACTACTTGATACGAATTCCTTATTAAGTAGCGCGTTGTTGAAATTCCTAAATAACTAATACAATCGAGTTAAAAAATTGCTTGAAAACGTTTGGTGGTCGTATTTTGTCCGATTTCCAAAAAAAAAAGAACGAAAAATAGCAGTAAAAGAGAGATAGAGAAAAGCGTATTATTTAAAACAAGATATACAGAAGACTGGTTTTTTCCTTCCTTAAAAAATTAACATCTCAAATACTAAATATCTTCACAACATCCAGTCTTCTGTATATCTTGTATTAACAAGTGGAGAGCGACATTCATGTCATATTATTTAAAAGACTTTTGTCAAATAATATTAATACACAGATGTAAGCACAACAGGCAAATTACACAACACCATAACTTAGAGATTGTTTTAAATACTTTGTTGGTTTTTTTTTTTTGTAAGCGAAAACGTTATTCAAAATCAGTCACCTACCGATATTCAACTCATTATACTATCGTATTCTTATATTAACGTATTTATCATTGTGCGACTTATTTCAATCTATAATCCAGGCCTGAAATCAGACCCAGCTGTCGCAACACTATGCTATGATGATCAAAGCACCTGAATGAACTTTGAATTATATTACACGCGAGTTATTTCGCAACTCATTTAGACGAGATTTTGAAATGCGGAAAACAGAAATAATCCTCGCGCGACTTGATAGGTATATATTCAAGTATACAGGGTGAGATTATAATTAAAGCTACCGTACTGTGAGTAGTTTTTCTCAAAAAACTGCTCATTCAAATACACTCAAATTTTCAGGATATATTTATGAGACCATGGGAGATTTATGCAATAAAAAAAAGTTCAATTTTGGACCACCAGGTGAATAAGTGGTACTTTTTCGTTGAATGTTCCTTTTTTTCCCATGGTCCATATAGCGTACATACAAAGTTTCGATGGAATACATCCACTAGTACGGGTGCTACATAGGTCTGAGTAGTTTCAGTATACTGACATTGCTCAGACCTATGTAGCGCCCGTTCTGGAGGACGTATTCCATCGAAACTTGGTACGTACGCTATACGGACCGTGGAAAAAAAAGAAAATCCAACAAAGAAGTGCCACTTATTTACCTGGTGGTCCAAAATTGAACTATTTAGTTTTATTGTACAAATCTCTCTCTCTCTCTATATATATATTTATATATATATACCATGGCCTCATTAAGATATCCTTGAAATTTTGGAAATTATATATTCGGATGAGAGAAGTTTTTGAGAAAAACTACTCAGAGTACACACGGGAGAACGTCAATTATAATCAACCTGTATTTCTGTACATATTCTAACTTATTTAATATTTTCATTTCTCCGAGAACTATTTTTCACGCCATAAATTTCAGCACGCATGCAAACATGCAAACAAACGAGGTCACTAAAGCCATGGGTGGTCCGACTAAAAATGTGCAATCCAATTTTCGAAGAAACTTTCAACGGCCAGCTGGCCACCGCTTTGTATGCAAATCAACCATAAATTTCGAAAATTAAAAATATATATATAAACAAATAAATGAGCAAAAAAAGAAATAATATAGAGCCAAGTAAACTCGTTCTGAGGGCTCAAGAATATTCTCAAGCAACCACAACCTTGAAAATGAAGTTACCCATTTTTTCTCTCTCTCTCTCTCCCGTCCATTTCATACAAACTAAACGACGTCATTGGGTAGGTAATATTACGAAGGATTTTTCCCGGCTTGGTGTTTTTTCTTCAGAAAGTGTTGCGGCAACATTGCAATTGCGCTTCACAAAACCCTTCTCGAGTTCTTGTTATTCGTATGAGTCTGATCTCTAGAATATTCTGTACCCTCTGTCAAAAAATAACGAGGTCTTTCCCCCTAGTAAAAACTTTTACAAGTGACTGTGAAACTGCTCTCACAGATAAAATGTAGTCGTATAATAATATACTCATTTTGATGCATTAATAGCTCGTTTATCATTATTGTTTTCGGT